>NC_140484.1:146550817-146665817 GCF_964271855.1 Acomys minous | reverse complement strand
CATAGCTAATGGGCCCCATCTAGTGTTAAAGGCTTGTTTCCTGGTGTAACGATCATAACTAGGGCTTTACGGAAGTTATCCGATCACGAGAGTGCTGGCCTTGTGGGAGGACTAATTAATTGGTCGATTCATCGTTGGGTGGCGTTACTGGGGAATGTTGGGAACTATGAGGTAGGGCGTACTTGTAGAAAGCAGGTCACTGTGGGTATCTTTGAGAGCCACATCTTTTCGTAGCCCCTCCTCTAGGCCAGCGCCTCCTCTCAGCTCTCTCTTCATCTAGCTGCTCCTCTCTCACCCCACCACCTCATATGCTTTCTGCTTCCATGAGGAGAGTAGCTTTACTCCTCATGACTTTGCCCTGTTGTTCTGCCTGACCACAGGCCTGCTAGTAACCATGGGCTAAAACTTCCACGATGCCAAGTCAGCCTTCCTCTTTTGCATCTCATGGTCATCTGTCCCTGAAATGAGAAATGAGCCAATGCATACTGACCCTATCACCTGAGGGTGGACTGTAGGCAAGACCTTCCCTTCCACCTGTCAGAGGGATGACCACATCTAATCCTTGTACCCTGAAGAGGCGGTGCAGGCTCAGTTTTCTTAACCAATATATTTTATTACAACTTATTAACCAAGCGTACGTCACTTATAACTCGACTAACCAAAACAATAGGAAATGAGGATTAAAGAACACAATGACAATACCGTAAGGATATCAGTTCCGAGGAGCGATTCTCCTGGTGTAGTCGGCAGGATTTCTTCTGCTGGAACCTGAAGTAACCAGAACCCAGAACGTCAGCAGGAGCAGGAGCCCAGAAGTCTTCCTTGAGAGGCTCTCTCTAGGAGCGTCTCAAAGAGGTGTGATGAACAGCCAATACTATCCTAAGTCTCCGAAAGCCCTGCCTCCCGTTCTGGGCTCATTTATATATCTCCGCCCAGAGTCTGTTCATGGGATCTTTTCAGCTGGCAACAATCAAGCTCCTGCACGAGGTGGTGGTTGGTCTTCTGGTGGATTAACCTCACCTGTTCTCTCACAAGACCATTCTGATTCCATACTTGTGTTGTAAGGAAAGCAGGTTCATCTCTCCTTCAGAATGGGCTGTTTTGCATTTGAGAGACTTGAGGCTTAAGGAAGCATAAAACTGGGAAGGGCAGCATAGCTCCCATGGCCTGGGGTGGGAGTCGGGGGGGGGGGGGATGAGGGTATCTGTGAATTGCACAGCAGACGGACGGGAGGTGGGTTTGCATTTGTGGTCCTAATAAAAACCACATCTCATTAATGTTTTTACTACAACTTGCAGTATACTTGGTCTTGGTGGCAGCAGGCTGTATCACCTGCTGTATCTGGTGACTTGGTTATATCACTAGCAACTCTGTGAAGGACAGTGAAGCTCATTTCACACTATGGGTGCTTGAGAGCTTTAATCATCTTAGAGAGAGAAAGTAAACAGTACGTGAGTTTGGCACAGAACAGTGCTTTTCATCTTGTACTTTCGCTGCCCCTGAGGTCCCCATTCACTGGGTTCTCCAGAGAGCCACAGTCATCATGGTGTCTACCACCACCCCTGCCACCTCACTCCCTGTGGTGTTGGTTCAGGACATGGGGATTCAGCTGATGCCTGTCCTGGGGCTTAAGACGCTCTCCTCTTTCCTGATGTTTGCAGCTGGTCAGACAGCAGACCGCCTATGACGGTTCAACCCTAGAACTGAGAGAACCCAGACAAGTAGGCGCCAGCTGCCAGCTGGTGAAGACAGGAGCCCTGTGTCCCCTGCTTATTCCCTGAGGAGCCCGAGGCACAGCTCATATTGAAAATGGGCCATAATTATTTATTTTTTATAGCTCACCATGGCCACATTTACCTTAGCAGTCTCCAAGCAAGCAGCCAATGCTCACCATGTATTATGACACCAATCTTGCCCGCAGCTGCTGTGAGATGGGCATCCTTGTCTCAGATCTACACACTAAGCCGGGAGGATCTCAGAGGGAGCTGGAGGGCTCAGCTTACAGGAAACACTGCTGGGATTGGGATTCAAACCCCTGTGTTTAGAACGCCAAAGGTTGTGCTGTGGCGTTAGTCACACAAAACCTAAGGCTACTCAGGGCAGCAAGTTTCTGTTGGTCAGTTTTGAAATCTGTACATGATGCGTAGATTTTCTCTACTTCATCTCTGACCAAGAACTCCCGGCTCTGCTTGAACATGCTGATGCAACTTACTGTTTCTCTGAGGACATATTTATACTTAAAAAGTTCTGTTTTGTAAATAGCTGAGCCCCCCAGGCATGATTTCCTTCATTCAGATCCCCGGAGCCACAAAGGCTCGATGTGTTTTCTCTTGGCATGTGAGCCAGTGCACATGTGAGGAGAAGCATCATTCTGTTCACTTTATGTAGCCCTACCATGTACATCACCTACGCGGTTTCTCATTCACCTATCCACTTACATCTAATCATCCACAAATGCTCACTGAGGTGACTCTGTAGGCAGGTAATGTGGTGGGTACTTGGTGAGAAACTATTTTTAATATTAGACCTCAACATAAAACCGGAGACACTAAATCGATTAGAAGAAAGAGTGGGGAAGAGCCTGGAACACATTGGCACAGGAGACAACTTCCTGAAATAGAACACCAACAGCCCAGGCCTTAAGGTCAACAATTAATAAATGGGACCTCATGAGCAGAAGACACTGTCAACAGAACAAAACGATAGCCTGCAGACTGGGAAAAGATCTTCACCAGCTCTACGCCTGACAAAGGTCTAATATCCAAAATATATAAAGAACTCAAGAAATTAAACACCACCAAACCAAATAACCCAAATGAGAAATGGATCTCAGAACTAAACAGAGAATTCTCAACAGAGGAATGTTGAATGGCTGAGAAAAACTTAAAGAAATGTTCAATGTCCTTGGTCATCAGAGAAATGCAACTTAAAACAACTCTGAGATTCCATCTTACACCCATCAGAATGGCTAAGACCAAAAATCAAGTGACACCACATGCTGGCGAGGATGCAGAGAAAGAGGAACACTCCATCATTGCTGGTGGGAATGCAAACTAGTACAACCACTTTGGAAATCTATCTGGTGCTTTCTCAGAAAAATGGGAATAGGGCTTCCTCAAGACCCAGCTATTCCACTCCTTGGAATATACCCAGAAGATGCTCCAGCACACAACAGGGACATATGCTCAACCATGTACATAGCTGCTTTATACATAATAGCCAGAATATGGAAACAGCCTAAGTGTCCCTCAGTAGAAGAATGGATAAAGAAACTGTGGTACATTTACACTATGGAATACTACTCAGCTATTAAAAACAAGGAATTCCTGAAATTTGTGGACAAATGGATTGAATTAGAAATGATCATAATGAGTGAGTTAACCCAGAAGCAGAAATACTCAAATGGTACATACTTACTTATATCTGGCCACTAGCCCAAGGGGCATGTCCCATGAAAGTCTGCATTTACCAGGAAATTGGGACAGAAGGGAGGACATCCTATTGGGACTCTAGGTAAGAGAAGCATGGGAGAATGGGGAAATAGAAGGATCCAGAGGGTCCTAGAAACCTACAAGAAGAACATTATGATGGGCGGATCTGGTCCCAGAGTCCTGCTCAGACTATGGCACCAGCCAAGGACAATACATGCAGTAAACTTTGAACCCCTACTCAGATCTAGCCAATGGACAGGACATTCTCCACAGTTGAGTGGAGAATGGGGACTGACTTTCACACAAACTCTGGTGCCCCATATTTGACCATGTCCCCTGGATGGGGAGGCCTGGTGGCACTCAGAGGAAGGATAGCAGGCTACCAAGAAGAGACTTGATACCCTAGGATCATATACAGGGGAAGGAGGTCCCCCTCAGTCACAGACATAGGAGAGGGAAGTAGGGGGAAAGCGGGAGGGAGGGAGGAATTGGAGGAAACAAGGATAACAATTGAGATGTAATATGAATAAATTAATAAAATATATGTATAAAAAAGAAGTAGAAAAGAGAAGTAAGTGTATCATTCTAAAGGAGAAATACAAAACTCCATGGAACTGCCTAATCAGGACAAGTAAGAGCTATTTTTTGCCAAGGAAGACAAATGAAATAGGAAAAAGATAAAAAGAAAAGTTATGGGAAAGGTGAGCAGCATGTGCACAGGTCCTGAGGCTATGGGACTGTAAAACACAGAAGTGCTAGAGAGTTAGTAGTGGCCCCGGTGCTTTCCGAGCTCAGGCCACCTCATCCCTTGCCTCCTGCTGGCTTTTCAACAGCGTTTTGGAGAAGAGAGGCAGGGTCTGAATTGAACCTACAAGGTAGAAATTGTATAGTTCATTAATGTTTTCTAGAGATTCCACTCCTTGAGATGCTGATGGCTGAAGGGGTTTGTGTCTGCCGTTGTCATCTTTAAGCTCACAACTGTCTTTCCCAGAATCCTTTCCCTTGTTTGTTTTTATATTTTAAGTTGTCCTTAAAGAAAGGAAGGGGTCCTGAAGGCTAGAATTAAGACACAGCCACAACCCTTAGCATATCATTGTGTCCTGTGAGTAAAGGGCAGTGGTGAGTGTCCTCCGGAGGCTCCAGTCTCTCCCCTTTATAGCCACGCTGCTAGCTCAGTCTCCCTGACTGCTGGCTTTGATGAGCACCATCAGTGGTCACAGCCAACTACCAGACTTCAGCCTGCAAACTCACAGAGACACTGTTGCACAGAGTTAAGAGGTCACTGCAGTTTCTTTCAAAGGACCCTTCCTGCCCCAGGGCTTCGTTTGGTATGCCTGGAATGCCTGGAACCTCGCATTTCCCACACAGCCCAGAGTTCCAGATGGGTAGTGATGATAGCTTTGATGCTCATGATCACCTTTGCCAATCTTCCTTTTACAAATGTTTTGTATAGGTATGTGAGGTCCAATTCCTGCAGTGTATCTGTGCCCTTTTCACCATTATCATCTTCATCTTGATCACCATGATCATCAGCATCATCCTTGATGTCTTCATCACCATTATCATCATCATCATCATCATTATCAAATCTGTTATCGTTGTCATTGTCACCATCTTCACTATCATCCTCGTCCTCATTTTGCCATCATTGTTATCACCAATGATGTCATCATCATCCCCACCATCATCTCTGTCAATACCTTTGTTGTTGTCATCATCCTTATCCTTGTTGTCATTACTATGATCACCATAATCACCATCATCATCACCACCACCACCATCATCATCATCACCATCACCATCATCACCATCATCACCACCACCACCATCATCATCACCATCACCATCATCACCATCACCACCACCACCACCACCACCACCATCATCATCATCATCATCATCATCATCATCACTGTGGCTTTGTTTCTTTTACTGAAGTATGAACACCCAGAGCAATACCACAGGGAGATGAGGGGAAGTGACGGGAATAAAGACAGAGGGAGAGGCAGGGAAGAGGGAGTATGTAGGAAAGGGGTGATGGTCCACCCCATCATGGTGCCTACAGCCTGATGCTGTGCTCAGCTTCTGACTCCACCACTTTCTAAGCGTGACCTTAATCAAAGTATCTCACCTCCTATTCCTTTATCTGACAAAGGAAATGGCAGTGGCACTCAGAAATGTCCATGATACTAAAGATAGAAAGTTCTCCGCACAGTGTCTAGAAGTTGATACCTGCTGTGTGGCTTCAGGGATGCCCCCAGGACTCTGGCTTTTCAACTCTGAATGAGGTGACACATGAAGTTACTTTATATGGGATTTTTTTTTACAATTTCTTGTGGACAATGTATTGTGTTCATATTCTGTTCTTTCATCATCCCCTCTTATTCCCTCTCCCACAGCTCTCGACCTCATTTTTGCCAATGTCCACCTTTATCACTCATTCTTGTACCAGTCTTGTGCAGATTGTCTCAACTGCTGAGTTTGTGGCAGCCATGTTATAGCAAGAAGACATTTCACAGCACCCCCACCCTCTGCGTCTTACAGGCTTTCTACCCCCTCTTCTGCAGTGCTCAGTGTGGGTGGCATTGATTTCCCCTTTAGGACTGAACACTCAGAAATTTCACCTGATGTTTTCCGTAGGGACACAGTAGCTATTTCACCTTTCTGTCACACACATTCGCTTCCCTTGGTCCTTTTTGCTTTTTTAAGTTTTCTTTGTACATGTACAAAATATGCTTCCTTGTGATATTTTATGCATGTCTACCACCATACTTTGCTGTTCCTCAACTTTTTGGCCTCTACTGACCTGTTAGTATAAAGAGAACAAAAGGAAATCAGATCTCCATTTTCCCTACAATTTAAGATGAATTCTGCGATGTGAAGGGGGTTCCTAGAGAGGACTGTCTATGGAGGGTGTGCTGCCCCTCTGAGAGAGACAAGTCACACAGGCGCATCCTTTCCTCTTCCCTCCTACCTTCATGTAAGTGTGGTGACTGGTGTTGTGGCAGTCACTTTTCACACATGGAGATGAGACACACTCAGATCAGCGTGCTAGGAAGCTTGGGTCCTCCATAGCAAGCCTGCACTGGTGAGCAATCCTTGACATACATATGTAGTTTTATGTTTGAAGCCTGCTGCCTGCATGCACTTCTAAAAATGGTTTATTCTGTTTTTTAAAGTACGTGTATATGGTAAGGTACATGAATGTGAATGCAGGTATAAGTGAAGGCCAGAGGTGTTCCATACCCTGGGACATGAGTTATTTTCAATTGTGAATCACCTGACATGGGTTCTGGAACCAGAACCCATGTCTCGGCAAAAGCAGTATATCCTCCTAACTAGTGAGTGCCATAGAAATCATTTTTTAGCAGATATGGTAGTCTTACTGAGTCCTTTGCCCACACAGGCTTAATGTTTCTAAAATTACTCTCAGCTATTAAGTTGCAGAAGTGGAGTTTGGTCCCCAGTTTTGTCTGATTCTAAAGATCAGGCTGCCCACAAATGTTACTCCTCTGCCATGTGTGAGCACAGTCTCGCTAACTGACCATCTCCTCTGAATGTTTAAACTCCATGCTGACTTCGAGTCTGAGCCTGGGACTTCGGCAATCTCCCTGTCAATCCTGGCCCCAAGGAGCTCCTGCTTCAAGGACCCCTGTGTCATTCGTGAAGGCCCCACGCAACTTAATGATGTTCAGTAGATTTTGGTGCCTCAGATGCGTGGACCCTCTGACAGCACTCCTCCCTCCCCCATGTCCCTTAAGGCCAGAGAAGCCAACTCAACTAGGCACCTAGATCAAGGGACTATGGGATTAGACAAATCTGTTCTCTCTCTGGTGACTGTGAGGAAGATAATAGATTCACCTCCCCACACCTCATCCCAGGTGCTGTAAACGTCACAAGATGCGTGTTGTAGCCTCTCATCACGGATGAGATGTGAGCAAGAAAACTGTTGGCAAAGAAGCTCATAGGGTGTCTGATTAAGGCAGACACATCAAAGTGAGGGCCTCTTTTATCGATGGCCAGTGTTGGACATCTCAGGTGCAATGTTGGTGTGGGGCAAAGCGCCAGTAAATACTACGACTTAAAGCAACTTGGCAGAGTGGCCACTGCCTGCCTCACTGAAAGCACACTGGGCAGCATTCTGGACAGCATGCTAAGCAACCAACTTTTTTAAAAAAATTGACTGAAATGAAATACCTTGTGCTGGACACGTGAAAGAATAACCATGATTCAGTGGAACATGGTCCACAAAAAAGAAGCCCATGGCAGGTATAGGATTGGGTAGATTTCTTAGACAGCCAAGCATTTGCCATGCAAGCAGGCAGACCTGAGGTTAGATCTCCTAAGTCAATGTAAAACACCAGGTGCCCTGGGATGCCTGAGGACCCCTGAGGCTCATTGGCTAACCAAGCTAGATAAATCAATGGAGTCCAGGTTCCTTGAGAAGCCTTGTCTCAAATTAATAATAATAATAATAATAATAATAATAATAATAATAATAAATAAGGTGGAGGACTCACAAGATGTCTCAGTGGGCGAAGTGCTTGCATACAGGCCTGAGGGCCTGAGTGTGATGCCCTTACCCCAGAAGGTTAGAGCTATCCTTTGATCAATCCATTGGCATGTGAGGTTGCATGATGGCTTACCTCCCACCCAGACTATGAGTGTGCATGTACAGGCAAATGCAAATAAATAAATAAATAATAAGGTGGGATGACACTGAGGAAGATAATTGGCATTGACCTCTGGTCTCCACATGCGCGCACACACACACACACACACACACACACACACACACACACACACGAATGCAAAGAAAGGGAAAGAAAAAAATCCACAAGGTTTTGTGGGGACTCAGAGGAGGACACTATAAATCTAGGAAGGCTTCCAGGAGAAAGTTCCAGACTGACTGTAGTCCACAGGTTGTGAGCCCCTCTCTGGTCTTTAGGACAGTCACCCTTGTCAGGATCAGCTACAGGAACAGCAGGAGCAGCCTGTGAGCACAGAGAGTGGGGACCCTCAGTCTGGCCTAGGTTACACTTTCCCATCCCTTGCCTTCTGGAAGCTTGGTCCACAGGAAGAAGGCTCCTTTGTCAACCTTACCTCACAGCTCCTCTTTCTGAGTGGTAAACATGCATCATGTTCTTTAGGCTCCTCCGCTTTCCTTTTAGCAAGATGCGTATTCTTAGAATCAGCCTTCAGAGAAACAGAGGTGTGTTCTGCGGGGAACAAATTGCCAACTCCACGGCTCTTATTTCAAGTTTTGACTTAGAAAAGCGACATGACTTTTCTCCTCTACAACATCTGAGGAAAATCGTTGTCCCTGATCTGTGCATGGGCCAAAGTCAGGGGAGGCTCCCTGGACCCTTACAGACAAACTTGCTTTAGTAAGGGATGCTCTCAGTGGGAGACCTTCAGTTGTGCCAGCCTGGCCACAGTGCGGGGCTGGGGGGGCGGGGGAGGGGGGTCATGAAGTCCGTGGGCAAGAACAAGGCCACGGTGGTGCTGACATGGGTCCCTGGAGATGGCGTATTTATGAAATATCAGAAGGTCACGCAAGTCACCCTCAATTGGCTACTGTGTTCCTGAGGCGCTATTGTACTCTATCTGGGGAGCCTCTGATGGCCCACTGCCAGTCTCTAAAGGCAGAGGAGTGTCGATTCTAAAAGGTGTTCCAAGGGTTTCTTTGTGTTCTCAATAAACCTCCTGCTGCGTAACGTGGGTAGGAGTAGGGCTGCTGCGTTTGCACTGTTCCCCTCATGCACCAAACAGTTTGCAAAAATCCACTGTGCATTGAGAAATCCACAGCAGTGGTCAAACAGGGTGGCCTCAGATGCTGCTGGAGCTCTTGCTCTGCAAGATGAAGGACAGGAAATGCCTGCACAGGCTGGAAGCCCTTTCAGCTGTGCCTGTCAGTCACTGGGCTGTGAATACCAGCATGCCTCACTTTGTGCAGGGCAATTTTCTCTAATTTCTGTGAAGCTGCACGGGGGTCCATTGAGGCTAGTGTCTACCCTGTGTGCGAGACAGGCAGAGTGCACACCTCCTCGATGTCTCTGCTCTTGGAGCAATAAGCAAACTGAGGCACGGTAGCCTGCACTTATACCCTCAACACTGAAAAAGCTGAGGCAGGAGGATCACTAGCTTGAGGCCAGAGTTAGGTACATGGCAATACCCTGTCTTAAAGTAAAAGGAAACACAAAACAAACAGGAATGAGAACAAATTAGAAGGTAAACAGGTTTTTAAAAAAGGCAGCCTAAAAACATTTAAGACAGCTTCAGCAGTGGTAAGTGCAAAGAAAGAAATGTCCAGTGTGGTGCTAACGCTGCGATGGGGAAGGGCGTGGCCGTAGGGGTCCACGTGAGGCCCATGGTGTTAAGCTGTCAAGTTGGCAGGATTTATTCACCTTGGGAAAACACCTATGGGAGTGTCTATAAGGGTCTTTCCAGAGAGCACAGACTGAGCAAGGCTCACCTTGAATTTGGGTGGCTCCATATTCTGGCACTGCACGAAAAGGAGAAACTGGGTTATTTCAATCATGGGTACAGTATGAGCAGCCTCCTCATGTCCTTGTCACCATGCCTTCTTGCTAGAATGGACTTGTTCTTTTTCTGGAAGCCAAAGTAAATTCCTTTTTCTTTAAGTTGCTTCTTATGGGGTGTTTGTTCAAAGTTACAGCAGCAACAAACAAAGCCTAACAAGTTCAACTTCCTGGATGATTAGCCCTTGAACAGGCCGAGGACACAAAAGGCCGAGTGACCACAAAGCTGGACGTCAGCGACCCAGAGTCCAGCAGTGTAACAGATGGAAACTGAGCGTGGATTTCTTAGGGCGTCTTTTGAGAGAGAGAGGGCTTCCCATAATAGGATCCTCGCTGCCACCTCGGCGCTGACATTGTTCTTGTGCTCCGGGTCAATCGATTCCTTGCTATTGTCAGTCGGCAGAAAGTCTTTGCAAACCCCTGCTTTCCCCGGCGTTATCGATGCTGCTAATAGTGATGCTGTCAGAGATGCTCGACCATCATCGCTGGTCAGGAACGCTCCACTTGGTTCAGAATCCCTCCTGTCCTTGGAATCTGTCACTGGACATGGACATGGCGGTGGTGGTGGTGATGGTGGTGGTGGTGGTGGTGGTGGTGGCGGTGGCGGTGGTGGTGGTGGCGGTGGTGGCGGTGGTGGCGGTGGTGTGGTTCTTTCTTTTGTTGGAGTTCAGTTGTGGTGGCTGTTGTAGTGGCTTGGCAGCTCATTGTGTGTCTAATACAGTACAAGGACAAGTGTCTGTCACAACAGGCCATCGGGAGCAGGAAGCAACTCCATCATATTATGCTACTGTGTGCCCTCGACACTGAAGTAGGATGGGGCTCACCACAGGTGTTCAAGGGGGCGGGGAGATGAGGAAGCCAATAAAGTGCTCATCAAACAAGCATGAGGACCTGAATCCAAGATCGGTGTGATGGGGGCACAGCTGTGATCCTGCTCCTGGGGAGGCAAGGATGGAGACATCCCTGAGCCTTCCTGGGCAGCCAGTAGCCAAATTGGCACGCTCTGGGTTCAGCAAGAGACTGTCTCTTAAAAAGCAAGCTGGAGAACAATTAAGGAAGACATTCAACGCTGATGTCCATGTGTACACACGCAGATATGTGTACACACGTGTGAACAGTCACAAGCACCTACTCATACACGAGCCCCAAACTTTCAAACAATTATTCTGGTTTTGGGTGGTGCTAGTGGCTCTGTGCCCATGGGTGTGTTGTTTGATACTTAACTGACAGCATGCTAAGATTATAAGAAAATGCAGCCAGGTGGTGGTGGTGCACGCCTTTAATCCCAGCACTCTGGAGGCAAAGGCAGGTGGATCTTTGTAAGTTTGAGGCCAGTCTGGTCTACAGAGTGAGTCCAGGACAGGCAGGGCTACACACAGAGAAATCCTGTCTCAAGAAACTAAAAAAGAAAGAAAAGAAAGAAAGAAAGGAAGAAAGAAAGAAAGAAAAAAAAGAAAGAAAGTGCAAACTTGCATCCCTAGCTGAGGACTCCTGTACACTGAACAACTAGAAGATATGACTTTGCATATGCTCATTCTGGGGGCTGTAGATACACGCTGATCTACTGTGATTTCTTAAAGGAGTCCTACAAAGAGCATATGCACAGAGTCAACAAGATTCCATGGTGCGCTCCAGCGCCAACAACCTAAATAAAATCTTGCTCTGAGAGTTCTCAGACAAAGTCCACTCTTCCAGACGGCCTGGAGAACGCACTGTTCCCTGTCTCTGATTTCTTCCTGAGCCCCCAGCTGCACTGTGTTGAGAGCATCTTCGGACACCTCAGTCATCTGTCAACCTTGTCTCTAACAATCCCTGAGCCCTATTCATGGCGTGTTCTCAGCAGCTTCCTAGGAGATAAGGTAATCACCACTGTGTTTTCTCCGAAGCGCTTGGAACATAATAGATGGTCAGGTAACAGCAAGCGGAGCCGTCTGTGGCCCTGTGAAGTCAATGACACACTACGGTATGACCAAATGAGAGGGGGTCAGGGAGGGACGGGGCGGGGGGAGGGAGATTTTAATCTCTCTCAGACTATTTGAAATCCATTACATTTTCCTCTTGCGAGGAGCCATTGCTGAACCCTGTCATCACCAAACGGCAGCAGTTCCTCTGTCTCGGGCTTTTGAGAATGGGGTCACTGTAGAGCATTCAGCAGCCAACGCCTTCCAAAGGTGCTCATGTGCTTACACACAGACCACAACAAGCCACCTCTTTAAAGACAGGCCTTCCCCTCATGCCCCTGCCCAGCCTCGAACTCTCAACCCTCAGGCTGGATGCTGAGACCACCTACAGCACTGCACCACTACACCTGGCAATAGACCATTTCTGTATAGACACTCTGTGGCTTAGGAGCCACTCTAGTGCCAAAACACCAACCAGGACCTTGGCTAGTAGCCTAAAGAGAATTGTAAGTCTTTGTTTGTTTCATAAACCCTTTTCCCAGCCTCAGTTATCCGAACAGGCATGGACATGTGACCATAGCAGAGCCAATCACCTTTTCTCTCTCCTGAATTTCTGGAATTGAGGCATGAAGGTGGAGCTAAAAGCTGAGCTGGAAGGTTCTGTTAACTGGCGTCAGTAAGATTGTGGGACTGAGGAGCTGAACAGAAGGAGGGGCTAGTCTAGATAGCAAAGGCAGTGACACAGCACAGGAGCTTCTGGTCCTTTGACACTCCCTGTGGCATTTCGTATGTATTTTCTGGAATTTTCTTTGCATCTTTATTATATATCTGCTTTTGCGGTTCCTTCTTTTCTGGCCCATAAACTACCCCGTACTGCCTGTTACTCCACCTAAGGACAACCACCTCTACCTCTGCTTATGAGCTCCCTAAGCGCCACGCCAGGCACTGCTGAACACTCCGAATGGGAATTTGTCATTTAAAGATCCCTTCCTTACCACACTCTGAGCAAATTGAAGTCTAAGCTCTATGACTTTGTCCCTGGATCCCTCCCTAACACAGCACTAAGGGCACAGTGATGTTTAATAAATATCTGTTGGGTCAAATTAGGAACAGTGTCATCTTCAGAATACAATCATGTTCGTATCGATTTGTTCTGAGCCTTATGCACCACAGGAGACCAGGCATCCACAGCCAGCTCCCAGCTGCTCATCTATAACGTGCACCAATCACAAGGTGCTTTAAGGACTGTTTTTGTAAAAAATAAAATAAAATAAATAAAAATAAAAATAAGCCCATTCTTACTGGTCTAGGCTCACCACGTAGGTAGGCAGATTGGCAGGCAAGCCTGACAGATGTGCCTGTCTGCCTCCATAGTACTAGGATTACAAGCATGCACCACCACCCTTGGCCTTTTCAAAAATATTTTCCATTCTTCAAATTTTCTAAACACTTAAACAATGTGTATTGGTCTATCTAGCCACCCTACCTCTCACCCGACTTCAAGACCTCTTTTTATTGCTATTAATAATTCATTGAGTCTAATTACTGCTGCGTATACACACATAGGCATCTGGCCACCCACTGGAACGTGAGAAATCTACCAGTGACCATGTCCCCAAAGGAGAGTGACCGCCACTCCCTCAGCAGCCACAAACTTCCATTAGTGCTTCTGTTGGTATGGGTGCTCCGGGATCGCTGGAAATCAGTGTGGAAGTTCTTTATAAAACTCAAAGCAGAGCAATGACATGACCCAGCCTTGCCACTCCTGGGAACTTGCCTTCAGGATTCAGAGTCAGCCTAACATAGAGACAGCTGCGCAGCCACATTTACAGTAGCACTATTCATGGCAACCAAACCTTAGGATCAATTTGGTGTTCATCAACATGTGTGTGGGTAAGGAATGTAAACTATAAACATGGTGGAGATTTTATTCAGCCATCAACAAGAATTAAATTATGCAGTTGGCTAGAAAATAGATGAAATCATCATATTAAACAAAGTAAGTCAGGTACAGAAAACAGATTTGTATGTGTCTTAGAGTTGTTTTTCTAAAATAAGTATTTTTAAATATTTTACAAGCATTAATTTTATGTGTACATTTGTGTGTACATATAAGTTTGTGCGTGTAAGGGTTGTGTGTGTGTGCACACTATGGCCTATGAGGTCAGAAGACCACTTCCAGCAGTCAGTTCTCTCCTTCCTCATGTGGCTCAGGAAGTCAGGCTTGATGGAAAGCACCTACTGCTCTACTGCTGTGAAGAGAAACTGTGACCAAGAAGGTCAGTCCATGTCATCACAAAAGGAAGCAGACAGGTGTGACACTGGAGCCGTAGCTGAGAGCTTTACATCTGGATCCATAAACAGCCAGCAGAGAGAGAGGGAGGGGGGAGAGAGAGGGGGAGGAGGGACAGACAGAGACAGAGAGACAGAGACAGACAGACAGACTGGGCCTCACATGGGCTTTATAAGCCTCAAAGCGACACACATCCTACAACAGGGCCACACCATCCTTTCCAAAAAGTTAATCAACTAGAGCATGCAACTAAATGAACCTATGGGGCAATTTAAATTCAAACTACCGCATTCCTACTGAGCCATATTGCCGGCATGATATATGTATACACATACATACATACACCCATCACATACCTATCTCTAGATACATGTATGTCATATATACACACATGTACATATACATACATGTACACACATAATGTGTACATGTACATATTATCTACATGTACACACAATGTGTACGTGTACATACTATGCACATATTCTGTACATGTACATATAATGTACACACATATGTATGTGTATATAACAGAAGAGATACTGAGGGAAAGAAAAATACTAAAGGAATAATGAAAAGAGGTGCTAAGGGGACTGTGGGGAGGATCATGACTATGTTCACGATGCACAGGATGATGTATTTGACAGTAATCGTCCTTATAGAATGCAACACAGAATGTATTGAATATATATTCATGAAAACAAAACCATGAAGCATGCTGTACATTGTAGCTTATTTCTTTGGTGGAATCCACAGAACTTCCACATTCACACATAGAGGGTCAAATACACCATGCACATTATTTTTATAAGAATATGTGATTTTTTTTACTCTAACTGAAATTAGATAATATAAAATTAGATGCCCGACTTACTAGGATATTAATCTATATGTACTTCTTTCTAGGATGATAGTTTTAAACCCACATGTGAATTGGAATGCTCAGTGGAGCTTTTAAAACATTTTCCACCAAGCTCAGTTTAATTAGTATCTCCGGCCATGAGACCCCCATCTATTGCACCTTCCTAAAGCTCCATGGATGGTCTTAACAAAGAAGCTAGACAAAAAGCCACTGTCCCCAGGAACATTTGAAAATGTGAGTCATCTGTTCCTATTAAATAGCAAACTCTCACTTCTGACAACACTTCTCAAACCCCTTGACTATTACAAGCTTAACATTGGCATGATGGGAAGGCAAAAGGTGGGTGAAGGGGCAATAATTTCAAAAAGGTCAACAACTCTCTGTGAGGCATTTGGTCCATGTGCACAAGCCGAGCATCTCAGTGAGCAAGCTCCCCATTGCACATGCACAAGGCAAACTTTCCAAGCCAAAAGAGTCAGGATAAAGGATGCAAGCTGACATAATCTTCATTTGGTGGCTTGGGGTATGGCTCACTGGTCCCCACAGTAGCATCTGATAGGCCTGGTTGCCTTAAACTCTTTGTCCTGCTTTGTACATTTCTAGAGGGACATTTTCTAAAAGAAAACAAAACAGTACAAACAGCCCTTCAAACGGAATGATCAAGATGTATAGAGGCATAGATAGGACTTTATGCTCTACCATCCATTGGGATGAAGAAAATTGTCCCTTCCCTGCAAGGAAGCTGCAGAGTGAAATGGTACTGTGATGTCAATCAATCCATGTCCATTTTTTCTATGTGATAATTTTGAGACTGCAAAAGGGTTTTCAGCATCCAAATTCTCAGATGCCACTCTTTTTTATCTTGTCATGAACTTCTGTTTCTTTGACCCATCAACAACAGACTTAAAAAAAATCTTCCTGCCTCTGTGTAGTGGATGGATAGTATTTCAGTAAATCACATAGGTAATTTCCATAGTGGAATTGGGACTGAGCTACATCTGAAAAACTAATCTCACATTTCCATATCTAGACAGACAACACAAACACTGACCCCAGGCAACTTAAATGTGTTCTAGACTGACTATTATATATATTAGGTGGATCTCTTGGGCAAGATCACAACCCTCTACAAGCCTCAGTTTCCTCACCATTGAAATGAATAGAATAAAGATTTATCTTGCAGGATACTTTGGAAGATACAATGAGGTCACTGTGGGTCAGCAGACTGTCCTGCTTTTCTGCAGATGTTTGCATTGTAAATGTTTTAGTCCTTGCAGACCACATGGGGTCTCTGTTGCATATTCTCTGTTTTCATACACCCTTTAAAACTGCAACAAAAATAAAAACGTAAAACCAATGTCATTAGCTCACAGACCATACAGGAAGCAGCCCTCAGGCAGTAGTTTTCCATGGCTGGTCAAGCCCCTGTGCTCCAGTAATGCAGGAACCAGGCATGTGTCACATATTCAGCATCTGGGACAGCACCAACTGTGTGGGTTTTGCTCAATAAAATACTTGAATGAATAGGTTATGTAAAGGGCCTGGATCAGAGACTGACATAAAAATAATGGTGTGTTTATTTACTGTTACTTCTGTTGTTGCTTACATGGCTCCTGAACTACAAAACAATATGAGATACATGAAGGTCTCTGTTCAGATGGATTGAACACATTGTCTAAATTGCAGAATCTGGTAGAAGGGTGGAGAGATGACTCACTCAGTAAAGAGCTTTCCACACGAGCATGAAGACATGAGTTCAGATCCCCGGCACCGATGTATAAAGACAGAAGGGGCAGTATGTGTCCAGCATGCCAACACTGCAGAGGCAGTGCACAGAGGCTCCTTGGAGCTTGTGGGGCAGCCGTCTTTTGCAAATCAGTAAGAGACCCCATCTCAAAAATGAAGGTGAAGAGTGACTTAGGGAGACACATGACACTAATCTCTGCCCGACGTGCATGCGTACACACGCACCTGCACATACCTGTGTACAAAACCACATCCAGATGTGTAAAATACTCACACATTAAAATTCAATGGATGCATGAATAATTGTGATCTTAAATAGCTAGGAAAGCTTTAACTGGGTTCAAAGAAACACTGGTTTAAGATTGAAAAGATAGAAGATTTTTGGAGCAACAGAGAAATGAAGGAGATAATTGCCAGGATCCCCCAAGGAAAACGAGAATGGAGCTGTGCTTTTGCCTCTGTTTTACAGAGTCCCCAGGACAAGGTTGTAGGTGCAAGAGAGACTTCTTCTTTCCAGTTCCTTGAGGGTGTGGAAATCAGTGGTGGGAATAGGACATCAACACATTTCCTTCAGAAGAATTAATTCCTTACCATTTCTGAGTTTCAGCGACCCTCTATGGTGACAGATTTGGACTTGAGCAACTAGTGAACATGGAAGGATACTGAAGACCACTCATGCCTTGCCCAAACATAGAATGGAAAGTTTGCAGGCTATGCCAGGTCAGCAACAAGAGCTCGACAACAGAAGCAGATTCTGCACAGTGGGAACAGGTAGACACCAAACCACCTGACCATCCCAGCTCTGCTGTGAATGACTGACGGCTGATGCACATGACGGGAATGAAATACCAGAAGTGGCAAACTCATGCCTAGGATGTACAGCCAGCTTGCATGCCACACGAGGCATTTAGAATATCTTTTTCTTCTTTCCCACTATGTTCACTATCCAACACACACTCAGAGTAGTGATGGCCAAGCTGCCACTGGAGCTTAGAGTTGAGGTTGACCAGATCAGGATCCAAGTTGGCAGTGTTGAACATACACCATGTTTAATCTACAGGAGAGAAGTGGCTGCACAGTGACCCAAGGGCAGAACTAGGAACTAGAAAACACCAGTGGTGGTCATGCCAAGGTGAGAGAGGTCCATACTGTGTGGAGCATGGGTAGGACCTCTTGGACCACCCAGCTAATTCACAGAAAAGTCCCAGGGTCCCTGCAGACATGGGTGTAGACTCCAAGGACTAGCCTCATGCCTGGCGGGGCTTGCAGCTTCTGAACTCTGGGTCTCAGAGGGAGCTGTGGGCTACAAAAACACCAGAGACTGGGTCTTCTCACCCAGAGGGGACTCTACAGTCAGGAACACAAGTGGATCTGACCCCAAGTCACCTGGCCAATCCATAGACAGTCCCTGAGTCCATGTAAGCATGGGTATGGGCTCCAAGGACTAGCAGCACACCTGGCAGGGCATACAGCACCTGCACTTGGTGTTCCAGAAGGAACTATGAGCTACAAAACACCAGTGTCTGAGTGAAAACAGCCCTGTGGAACACAGGTAGAACACACTGACTTCAAGTCACTGAAGTAGTCCACAGAAAGTTCCCAGGTCTGACCTCAGACCACCCAAACAGTTCCTGGATCCTCACAGATGAAGGGTCTCAACCTATAACCATGCACCTTTGAGCTGCTTTTAAGAGCCAGTGAAGGACAGCAAAAACTACCACCCAATGCTAGAGACAGCAAGATGGCTAAAGGATAGCATAAAATCACAAACAGCAAAAGCCAAAATATCATGGAACTCCAGAACCCAATTATCCCAAATCAATCATTCCTTGAAATACATGAAAAAGATCTCAAATCTTTCCTAATGAATATGATAATGGAAGAAATGAATGAAATCTGTAAACACATACAGGAATATACAGCTAAACATATTGAGACCCTTTAACAGGTCATGACAAAGACCTATAAAAAGGAAATGAAGAAATCACTAGAAGAAATTCAGGAAAAAGGAAAAAATCAGGTGAAGGAAATCAATAAAGTGGCTCAAGATTTGAAGATGAAAATGGAAACAATAGTAAAAGCACAAACTGAAGAAAGCCTGGAAAGAGAGAAGTTAGAGAAGAAAACAGGAAATGCAGAGGTAAGGTAAGCATTGCCACCAGAATATAAGAGAGGGAGGAAAGAAGTTCAGGTGTAGAAGATACAATGGAATAATTTAATGCAACCATCAAACAAAATGTTCAATCTAAAAGAATCTAGACATAAAACATCCAGGAAATCAAGGACACCATGAAAAGACAAAACCTAAGGATAATAGGAATTGAGGAAAGAGAAGATTCCCAGCTCCAGGGCCTAGAAAATATTTTCAACAAAATCATAGAAGAAAATTTCCCCAATTTAAAGAAAGAGATGCCTATAAACATATAAGAGGCCTATAGAACACCAAATAGAGTAGACAAGGAAAGAAAAAGCTTCCACCAGATAATAATCAAAACACCAAATGTAGAGAACAAAGAAAAATAATAAAAGAAGCAAGGGAAAAAGGTCAAGTAACACATGCCAAACCTATCTGAATCACATCACACATTTCAGCAGAGACCATAAAAGCCAGAAGAACATTGACAGATCTCTTGCAAACCCTGAGAAACCACAAATTCCAGTCCAGACTACTATACCCAGCATAACTTTCAATAGCCACAGCTGGAGAAAGCAAGATATTCCATGACAAAAACAAATTTAAACAGTACCTATCCATAAATTCAGTCCACAGAAGATAGTAGAAAGAAATTCCAACCAAGGGAGAGTAACTACAACCAGGAAAAGACAGTAAATAGATAACTTCACTTTAGCAAAACAAAAATTAGCCAAGCACACAAAAACACTACCACAACCAACATCAAAATAAAAGGACCTAACAGTCATTGGTCATTAATCTCTCTCAACATCATGGTATCACCTCTCCAATAAAGAGAAACAGACTAACAGAATGGATGCATAAACAGGACCCAACATTCTGCTGCATCCAAGAAACACACCTCATCCACAAAGATAGACATTATCTGAGAGTAATGGGCTGGAAGAAGGTCTTACAAGCAAATGGACATAAGAAGCAAGTTGGAACAGCAATTCTAATAACTATTAAAATAGAATTTCAACTAGAATTAATCAAAAGAGATGATGAGGAACACTTCAGACTCATCAAGGAAAACTCAACCATGATGACATCACAATTCTGAACATCTAAGCACCAAATACAAGAATGCCCACATTTGTAAAAGAAACGTTAATTAAACTTAAATCACACATTAACAGTGGGAGACTTCAACACCCCCTTTCACCAAAGGATAGGTCAATGAGACAAAAGCTAAACAGAGAAACAATGACACAAATATATGTCATAAGTCAAATAGACCTAACAGATATCTACAGAAATGTTTACCCAAGCACAAAAGATTATACCTTCTTCTCAGCACCACATGGAGCCTTCTCCAAAGTCTACCATATAGTAGGTCACAAAGCAAGTCTCAACAGATACAAGAAGACTGAAATAATACCTTGTATCCTATCAGACCACCATGGACTAAAGCTGAACTTCAACAACAACAAAAAGCCTACACACACTTAGAAACGAAACAACTCTCTTCTCAATGATAACCAGGTCAGAGAAGAAAAAAAAGAAAGAAATTAGGGACTTCCTAAAATTCAATGGGATGACGGTACAACATACCCAAATTTATGGGACACAATGAAAGCAGTGCTAAGAGGAAAGTTCCTAGTATTAAGTGCCTTCATAAAGAGATTGGAAACATCTCATACAAGAGACATAACAGCACATCTGGAAGCCTCAGAAAAAAAGAAGCAGACACAACTAAGAGGAGTAGACAGCTGGAAATAATCAAACTCAGAGCTGAAATCAATAAGTTAAAAAGAAATAGAACAATCCAATGAATTAATGAAACCAAGAGCTGGGTCTTTGAGAAAATCAACAAGATAGACAACTCTTAGCCAAACTAACTAAAAGGCAGAGAGACACTATCCAAATGAACAAAACCAGAAATGAAAAAGTAGACATAAGAACAGACACTGAGGATATCCAAAGAATCATTATGTCTTACTTCAAAAGCCTATGTGCCACAAAATTTGAAAATCTAAATGAAATGGACAATTTTCTTAATAGATTTCACTTAACAAAGTTGAAGCAGGATCAGGTAAACAAGTTAAATAACCTATATCTTGTGAAGAAATAGAAGCAGTCATTAAAAGTCTCCCATCCAAAACAAAAACAAAAACAAAAAACACAGGGCCAGATGGTTTCAGCGCAGGATTATACCAGATCTTCAAAGAAGAGCTAATATCAATATTATTCAAACTATTATTAAAAATAGAAATGGAAGAAACATTACCAAACTCATTCTATGAGGCCACACTCACCTAGAAATCTAAATCACACAAAGGTCCAACAAACAAAGATAATTTCAGACCAATTTTTCTTATGAACATTGATGCAAAAATACTCAATAAAATACTCGCAAACTGAATCCAAGAACACATCAAACATAGCATTCACCATGACCAAATAGGTATGCAGAAAGGGTTCAATATAAGGAAATACATCAATGTAATCCACCCTATAAAAAACTGAAAGAAAAAAAACCACATGATCATCTCCTTAGGTTCAGAAAAAGCATTTGGCAAAATCCAACACCCATTCATGTTTAAGTCTTGGAGAGATCAGAAATACAAGGCACATACCTAAACATAATAAAGGCTATACAGCAAGCCAAAGCCAACATCAAATGAAATGGAGAGAAACCCAAAGAAATTCCACTAAAATCAGGGACTGGACAGGAAGCTTACTCTCTCCTTAGCTCGTCAATATAGTACTTAAAGTTCTAGCCAGAGCAATGAGATAACAAAAGGAGATCAAGGAGATCCACATAGGAAAGGAAGAACTCAAAGTATCACTATTTGCTGAGGATACGGTAGTGCACATAACCGACCCCCATGTTCCAACAAAGAACTCCCACAGCTGATAAACACCTTCAGCAAAGCAACTAGATACAAGACTAATTTTAAAAAATCAGTAGGGTTCCTGTATACAAATGAGAAATGGGCTGAGAAAAAAATTAAGGAAACTACAACCTTTACAATAGCCACAAATAATATTAAGCATCTTGATGTAACTCTAATCAAGCAAGTGAAAGACTTATATGAAAAACAATTTAATTCTCTGGAAAAAAATTGAAAATATCAGAAGATGGAAAGATTGCCCATGCTCTTGGAACAGTAGGGTTAACATAGTAAAATGGCCATCTTACCAAAAGCAATCTACAGATTCAATGCAATTCTCATAAAAATCCAACACAATTATTTACAGCCCTGAAAGATCAATTCTCAACTTCATTGGAAAAACAAAAAAAACCAGAATAGCTAAAACAATCCTGTACAATAAAAGATCTTCTGGAGGAATCTCCATGTCTGATCTCAAGCTGTACTATAGAGCAACAGTAACAAAAACTGCATAAAAATAGACTGGTTCATCAATGGAATTGAATCGAAGACCCAGAAATAAATCCACATAGCTATGCACATTTTATTTTTTGACAAAGAAGCCAAATCTGTACAATAAAAAAAAAGACAGCATCTTCAACAAATGGTGCTGGTCTAACTGGATGTCCACATGTAGAAAATGCAAATAGATCCATATTTATCACCCTGCACATAGTTAAAGTCTATGTTGATTAAAGACCTCAACATAAAACTAGACACACTAAATCTGTTACAAGAAAAAGTGGAGAAGAGATTTGGACTCATTGATACAGGAGACAACTTCCTGAACAGAATACCAATAGTTCAGGCTCTAAGATCAATAATTAATAAATGGAATCTCATGAAACTGAAAAGTCTTTGGAAGGCAAAGGACACTGTCAATAGAGCAAAATGACAGCTTACACAGTGGGAGAAGATCTTCACCAACCCTACATCTGACAAAGGGCTAATATCCAAAATATATAAAGAACTTAGGAAATTAAACACCACCAAACCAAATAATCCAATTTTAAAAACCGGGTGCAGAGCTAAACAGAGAATTCTCAACAGAGGAGTATCAAGTGGCTGAGAAACACCTAAAGAAATGCTCAACATCCTTAGTTATCAGGGCAATGCAAATCAAAACGGCCCTGAGACACCATCCCACACCTACCAGAATGGCTAATATCAAAAATCCAAGTACCAGCATATGCTGGTGAGGATGTGTAAAAATGGTAGCACTCCTCCATTGCAGGGGGAAGTGCAAACTTGTACCACCACTTTCGAAATAAATCTGGTGCTTTTTCAAAAAAATTTAAAATAATGCTACCTCAAGACCCAGCCATGTCACTCCTGGCCATATACCCAAAAGATGCTCTACCATACCACAAGGACATTTGCTCAGCCATGTTCATAGCAGTTTTATTCATAATATCCAGAATCTGGAAATAACCTAAATGTATCCCAACTGAAGAATGGATAAAGAAACTGTAGTACATTTGCATAATGGTATACTACTCAGCTATTAAAAACAAAGAAATCTTGAAAATTTCAGGCAAATGGATGGAAGTAGAAAAGATGATCTGAATGAGGTAACCCAGACCTACAAAGATACACATGGTATATACTTGCTTATCAGTGGATATTATCTCAATATAGATGTTGATTCAGGAGCCCCACAAGGAGTCCATCCAGGCTGGTGGATCTGGACCCAGGGCGGGGCCTGCACAAACTGTTACTCCAACCAAGGACGATGCATGCAGTAAACCTAGAAGACCTGTTCAGATCTAGCCAATGGACAGATCATTCTCCACAGTTGTGGGGAGAGTAAGGACTGCCTCTGACATGAAATCTGGTGTTCCAGTTTAATCACTTCTCTTTAGTGAGGAGGCACAGCGGGCACACAGAGGAGGGGGAAGCAGGGTATCCAGATGAGACCAGCTAGGTTTGATCATATGGTGGGGGAGGGGGTCCCCTTCTGCCAGAGGCCTAGTGGAGGGGAATAGGGTGGAAGAGGGAGGGAGGGTGGGAAAGGTAAGATACAAGTGAGAGGATAATAATCAGGATGTAATCTGAATAAATTATAATAAATTAAATGTTTTTAAAGGTTGACTGCATCAGTAACTAAGTGTGGCTTCACTTCCACCTTCAAACGTGTGAGTGGCAACATCCCACCTGTTGGCTATTGTCCTAGCCACTCCTCCTCTTTCTTACCAGATAAGGACCAGTTTCAGCATCGAGTAATTGTTGTAAATCATACAGCCAAGGCACTGGAGCTGTGCCTTTCTGTCTTCTAACTGAACTGTGTGTTTTACCTCTAGAATGAATGACAAATGTCTATCTTCAGCTCATTTCCCAGGAACAGATCTTATATGGCAGGAGAGTCTCCAAGCAAAAATCTGATACTCAGACAAGAAAGACAGACTCAAAGTTCTCTTTCTTTGGATAGGGAACCCTGAAGATCACCTATCCAAGAAGCAGCTTCTCAGGCCTTACTTGGGTGCTGGTCGCGGTTGATAGCATCACTAAGCCCATCATCAGGCCATCAGTGGGGTCTAATTCCAGGCTCACAACTCAGGTCGCATACATTTGTTGTCCTTAAGTATCACAAAGACACAGGCACGCACCCTTTAAAGATACAAACCTTATCGGTTCTCTCACTGGAAGACTCGGCTGTGACTATTCAACATAGCCCCGCCCCCCACCCCCAGCTTTACTATGCTAGATAGGGTATTTCAAGAGCAGATGCAAGTACTGGCTCTATTTCATCCACGTCTTCCACTCTGATCAATAAAAAGATGTATATGGTGCCTGTGTGTCTGGCATTAAAAAAAAAAGCAAGCAATGACCTCAGCGAATAACAAACTGTGCTTGGATTTCTTAGTGTGCCTAAGAGGCCCTGGATAAACAAACAGGTTTCAGTTTCTGATGGATCACTGCTGTCCAATTTAATATTTAATATTTTAATATTTAATCCTAAGGCTGTGTGTTCCTTAAGTTGCAGAATATTAAAAAGTGAAGCTATTAAAAGCACTAAGTGTGTTGGTTCAGGAAGGCAGTACAGTCTTCCCTAAGCGGCAGGTGACTCTGGGTGTCTTGGTGTATTTGTTTTTAAAAAACACAGATTTATTTCTGAAATATTTATTATTAATGCTACCCGGTATTTATATCATACCTGGTCTTCCGTGGAGTACTCTGGCTGAATAACATCATCTGTCTTTATGAACTCCACTGTGAGGCGGAAACCTGGACTGTCTTTTTCTTTCTAACAGATAGATAAAAACCAAGACCCCGAGGGATCAACTTTCCATAAGCCACAGAGTGAATCCGTTGGATGTGCCCACATGAGCTGCTGGAGAGTGTGGTCAGAGCTCTGTGGCAGTGTCAGAGTCACATCCTTGCACCATGGGATCAATGGACCACCTTGACCTGCAGAGGGTGTTTGTGTGTGTGGAGGAGCAGGCTGGCATCACTGGCTAAAGTTAGATCCACTGAGATCCCACTGTGAGCTCTCCAAGCTCTAGGACCGTGTGTTCATTTCCAGACACTGCTGTAAGACTCATACAAATGTCAGAAGTTCTGAAGCCAAGGTGTCAGCAGGGCTGTGCCTCTCACTGACCTCCCCTTGTGAGGACACTTGTGATGAAATCAGGTCCATCTTGACAAGCTAGGACAACCCCCTCCTCTCAAGTCCTCAGCTTCACTGTTACCAAGGCTGATACTGCCATGTCAAAACCACACAACCCCAGGCAGAAGTATCTGGAACAGAGGCATGCTTGGAGACTGGGGACCTTACTCAGTTTGCCGCAGGGGCATGCCATGAAGACATGGAAGCTTAAATCAAACCCATTAGCCACACCCTCATTTGGGGGGAAACAGACGATAATGAGAAATCTGATGCTAAGTCTCAAGAAGTGGTGGGTGGGCTGATGGACGTTCAGCCAAGTGCAGTGTGGGAGGGAGTATCTCTTGGAGGAAATGCTTGTCCAAATTTGGATGTGAGCTGCCCAGCACCCACCCTTGGCCAGACTCATATATATGTTCAAATATTTGACCCATAGCTGGTTGTGCTGTTTGTGAGAGTGGGGCCTAGATGGAGAAAGTGGGGTTTGGGGTTACTGGGTTGGGAGTGGTCACTCAGCACCCTGCTTCCTGTCTGCTGCCCAGATATAATGAGCCATGTCACAAGTGCCCACTGACATGTGTTCCCTGCCCATGATGGACCATGAGATTGAACAAGCCCTTCCTCCCTTAAGTTGCTCCCGTCAGGTGTTCTGTCACAGCAATTAGATAGTTACCTAACACAATGCTGGATACGGCTTTTCTGAAAAGATGAATGGGAGACAGATATATAAGAGGACAACACAGTTCTTGCAAGTTGGCCCAGAGTGTGAAGATGCTCTAGACAGAGTGGTCCAGGCTGTAAAGATGCTCCAGACAGAGTGGTCCAAGCTGTAAGGATGCTCCAGACAGAGAGGTCCAGGCTGTAAGGATGCTCTAGACAGAGTGGTCCAGGCTGTAAGGATGCTCCAGACAGAGTGGTCCAGGCTGTAAGGATGCTCCAGACAGAGAGGTCCAGGCTGTAAGGATGCTCTAGACAGAGTGGTCCAGGCTGTAAGGATGCTCCAGACAGAGTGGTCCAGGCTGTAAGGATGCTCCAGACAGAGTGGTCCAGGCTGTAAGGATGCTCTAGACAGAGTGGTCCAGGCTGTAAGGATGCTCCAGATAGAAAGCACGGTACATGCAGAATGGAGCCCAGGTGTCTAATATACTTGGCTTCAGTGTTTGCTTTCAACTGGCCAGCTTTGATTGAGGTACTTTGACTGACAGGTGGAAAAAAACAAGCTACATTAAGTAGCAAGAGTAGAAAGCTTGAGACAGAGTGCCTGGACTTCACATACGCTTGATGTTTTCTGAAGTGTGTTTGATCCCTCTGGTCTTTAATTCTGAAGTAGTTTAATCTTACGGTTTTCTCATCCGTCAAATGGAGATGATATCTGCAATTATGTTAACATACACAGTCAAGAAACAATAAATTTTGTTTCCCTTCTGCACTTGGACACTGTGATGTGGTGTCTTGGCCTACTTGAGTTATACCATGTGACTTTTCCTGGGTAGATACAAACGACGTCTGTGTACCTCAGATCAAGCACTGACGACAGACAAAAGAAATGATCCCATCCTAGCTTGGTCAACCAATGAGTTCTTTGTTACGGGAGAATGGGCTCCTCAGAGGCATCTGCATCACCTAAAAGCATGGGAGATGACTGTCCAAAGCACAGAAAACTCTGCCTGAGACTCTCCTTCCTCTCAGCAAGTGTTTACTGCTCATTAAACTCCAGAAGGCAGGTTGCAAATCTTGAGTTTCCTGAGTGTGGTGAGCATCTCTCTTCCCTCAGGGAGGGACGGAGGAAAGAGATGCACAAGTTATATCAAAGGCCATAGAGCATGTCATTTAAAAACAAAAATGTCTCGCTTACAGTCCTGGGTGCGGGGAGTCTAAGAAAAAGATACCTGCAGATCTGGTCTTAAGTAAGAGCTCAGCATCTGCCTCTCACTGTATCCTCAGAAGGAGGAAGAGAAAACAAGCTCCCTCGGGCCTCTTTGTATATGAGCACTTATCAGTAATCACATTTATGAGGGCTCAGCACTTATGACTTATCACCTCCTAAAAGCCTACCCTGCCTGCCAAAGGCAATTACATCAGAAATTAGGTCTGGGATTGGAGCGATGACTCTGTAGGTAAGGCACTTACCACGTAAACGTCAGGACCTGAGTTCAGATCCACAGCACTCACTTAAGATCCAGATGCTGTAGCACACATCTGTAATCCTTGCGTTCCGGTGACATGGATGGAAGGCAGAGACAGGGGAATCCCCAGCTCTTAGAAGCAAATAGCCTGGCATATGCACCAGAAACAATAAGAGACCCTTCCTGGAACAAGTTGGAAGGTGAAGACTGACCCTTGGTAACTATAACATGCTGAGATGTGGTTTTCCCTCAATCACACACGTGAACACACACACAAAAGAGAGAAGAGGAAATGATGAAAGGAATGGAGGGAAGGAGAAAAAAGAGGAGAGGGGATGGGAATGGGAGAGAGGAGGAGAGAAGAGGAAAGGGAGGAAGAGGGGTTGCATTTCAATATGTCAATTTTGGGTCACAAACATTTGAGCCAAAGAATGAAATTTATGGTTTGACCCAAGCCAGGAGACCCTCATGAGCGCAGCCTAGGTTCTACGGAGCTACCCTACGCTACCTTGAGAACATTACAAGGACTTTTCTAGAATGTTATGTGAGATGCTGAAGATACTTAATGGAGAACAAGACCATGGTTATCACCCCCACCCAAAACCTTCAGAGTGTAGAAATTTCCCATTGTCAGAATGTCGTTTCTGTCTCCTCTTGAAGTAGCCATGTGTGGTTATCCTCGGGAAGGAACAAATAGCTGCGATTTTGCTTCCTTCTCGGAGCCTTGTTTTTTGGTGTTTCCTCACAGAGCTAACAGTGTCTTGCAGATTAAAAGATGCAGCAGAACCTGGCTGGATTCGCAGCTAACAGCTGTGCATCCTCAGCTGAGTGATGCAACCTCCATTCACCCACAAGCAACATAGAAAGTGTTTAAACCAAACTAGATCTGAAACACTGCATTTTTATAGTGAGTTCAGACCACAAGTAAGAACCAGCTACAAAAAGGGCACTTGGTCTTATGCCAAAAGTAAGACTTTGAGATCTGAAAATGATGTCCTTGAATTTTCTCAGAGACATGTGCGCTGGGTGACTTAACTTCCTCAAGTCTCTGCTTCCAGAAAGTATAAATAAAAGTCCCTCTTCGTGGGCTTGCCCCAGAGCTCAGTAGAAGACAACGTACCTAGTGGAGCACCCTTGTCTCAATTTCCAGAACAACAACAACAAAGTGTTTCACTCAAAAGGCCTATAAGAAGATTAAATGATCTGTCACTGCTCATGTAGAGGTTTTTTTTTTTTTAAGGCAGGGGTAGAGATGGGAGGGTCTCACTGAAATTCTACCTTCAAATTTCAGACTGCTCTGGAATGTATTTTTATTAAGTTTTTTATTACTTTTATTTTTACATTTAATTAGTTACTTGGGAGGGGGCATGCTGCCGTGCATGGGTGGAGGCCTGAGAACTACATGTGCGATTTCAACTGTCTCTTCACACCAGATGGGTTTGAACTCAGGTTGTCAGGCTTGCCGGCAAACATCTTTACCTACTGCGCCATCTTGATGACCCAGTTTTATGGTGTTTAAAATGCCTTGTGTCTATTATTCGACAACCCAGAATAATCTTAAAGAACTCCTGACAATCCACAGAGCATCTCAACTGAAGACAGCAGGCTTCTCTCCATTCAACGCTAATTGCTGCTCCTCGGAGCTCACAGCTGTGAATTCAACATGATCCCAGGAAGGTATACTAGATCTCCAAACAGATTCCAACAGAATAAAATCTATACATATATTAGTCCTTTTTTATGAACCTGTATAAGTGTGTGCATATGCATGTTCATGGGTGTGCATATGTGTGAGTGCTGGCTGGTGTGTCAGCATGTGTATGTGTGCACATATGGAGACCAGAAAACATCAGTGTCTTACTCAATCACTCTCCATTCTTTCTTCCTTCCTCTCTTTCTTTCTTTCTCTCTCTCTGTCTTTCTGTCTCTCTCTCTCTCTGTCTCTCTTTGTCTCTGTCTCACCTTCCCCTTTCTTTTCTTTCTTTCTTTCTTTCTTTCTTTCTTTCTTTCTTTCTTTCTTTCTTTCTTTCTTTCTTTCTTTCAGAGTCAGGGTTTCTCGCTGAACCTGGAGCTCATCCATTTGGCAAGAACAGCTGGCTGGCAACCCCCAGGGCTGCTGGCATCACAGATCCTGACACATCTAGCTTTTAGTCCCAGATGTGGGGTTCTTAGTCTTGTGAGTCCCTTACAGCTTTTACATTTTCTTTTACACCCTTAGCTTTGTAGTTTAACAATGGTGTGCCTTATTGCAAGCTTTTATATTTAACTTACTGTACTCTGGGATTCTGGAAAGGCTTCCAGAAAGGAGTCTTCACGTCCTTCACTTTGGGCCGGTCGATGGCATGCATCCTTTAGTAACACATCCCCGTCACCTGCTATTTCCTCTCTCTGCAATTACTCGCACGACTTCAGAATTATCCCACTTTTTCTACATCTCTAGTTTGTTTATGTTTGACTCTCAGTTGTATTTTCTGCAAACTTCCTTAAAAATTTCGCTTCTGCTCTGCTTTTGGATATAAAAACTCTATCACTGACATTTTTTAATGTCCAGGGGTTGTTTCCAGCCACCTTGAAGCTCGTTTTTTTTGATATAGTGTCTTTGTCTCATCGCAAGGGTTAACATTTTTTTCATATCTCTGTGAAGACCTTCAAGATCCCTGATCGTGGGTTAGAAGTTTCCTTTACAGTTCCTATTTCCCTTAGCTACGTTTCACCGTGTGTGTGTGTGTGTGTGTGTGTGTGTGTGTGTGTGTGTGTGTGTGTGTCTGTCTGTCTGTCTGTCTGTCTGTCTGTGCATCAAGCATCCGGTTCTCTCAAATACAGAGGCTCTGCAGCGAGAGCTCATCATTTGACAATGACACCTGTGTGCTTTGCATGTTAAATAAGGCCCCAAAGCCTCCTGGTTAACAGCTGAGAAGATACCGTGTTTTGAATAGGAATGGCCTCCCTGGGCTCATAATTTTGCATGTTTGGCGCTCCTTGACAGGGCTTAGGAGGTGGGACCATGTTTCAGTAGGTGTGGCCTTGTTGGAGGAAGTGTGTCACTGGGGGTAGGCTCTGAGGCTTCAAATGCTCAAGCCAGGCCCATCGCCTTTCTCTTCCTGCTGCCTTCAAATTCAGATGTAGAACTCTCAACTGTCATGCGGTCTGTGTGCCACTATGTGCCCTGCCGTGAGGATAATGGACAAAAAGAAAAAGTCTCTGAAACTGTAAGCCAGCCCCAAGTAAACGCTTTGCTTTTATAAGAGTTGCCATGGTCATGGTGTCTCGCCACAGCACAGAACACTAAGACAGGTGATAAGAAGTGCTTGCTGCTCTGGCATAAGAACTTGACCCCCAGCGTCCTCATAAAGAGCTAAGTGCAGCAGTGTACACCTGTCATCACAGCCAGAGGCAAACAGGGGTCACAGGGACCCCTGGAGCTTTCAGGGAAGCCAGCCTAGCCAAATCACTGATCTCCAGTTCCAATAAGAAACGTCTTTAGAATGAGGTACCAGACCAGCAGGACGACTTCGTGGAGTAGAGGTATCTGCTGGTGAACCGGACAACCTGAGTTCAATCGAGGACCCGCATTGTGAGGAAGAGAACTGTCTCCTACAAGTTATCTTCTGACTTCCACACCCATCCCTGCACACCCAGGTGTGCATAAAATAATAGATAACAATGTAAAAAGTAAATAAGGTAATGAGCGGTTGAAGAAGACATCTGACACCAATCTCTGGCTTTCATATGCACGCACGCACACACACATGCATGCATGTACTCATGCACACACACACACACATACACACACATGCACACACGCATACACACATGCACGCATGTACTCATGCGCGCACACACACACACAAACACACACACACGCACGCATGTACTCATGCACACACACACACACACACACATGCACACATACACACACTTTAGCTAGTAGTACTATTGGGGGCTGTGGAACATTTTGAGACGTGGAGCTTAATGAAGAAGTAAGTTGCCAGGAGAAGAGCCTCTTGTGTGTCTTACTCCTGTCCCCTCCCCTGTTTTGTTTTCCATGATAAACAGCCTCCACCACAAATTCCTACCCCCATGCTCTGGCTCCACACAGGTCCAGAGTCAGGGGGCACAGGACTGTGGACTGAATACTCTGAAACTATGAACTAAGATAAATCTTTGCTTCTTTGAAGTTTTTCTTCCTTGGGTTCTTTGGTTGCAGCTCTACAAACGTTGCTAACCTAAAACCCTGGGCCCAGCCATTCTCTTGAGATAAGCCAACTATTGGTATCCATAGTTACTCATTTCTGTTTCACTCAGGAAGATTGTTCTTGTCTTAAGTTTGTGGAAAAAGAACTAGATCTCACCATTCTGGTCGTCTTGCCAGCCAGCACCCTGACACACTGTAGCCTCAGCTCTACTCTCCTGCGCTGCTTGTTGGCTGTGCTTGTTATTCATGAACACAGGGCCACCCCACTTCCCTTTCTTCAGATCACCCCCTCCACCCCCTTTCTTGATATCACAGGGTGGCACTGAGTGCTTAGACAGCTACCGATCACCGTATCCTCCTGTTACAAGTACACCCCAGTACTCACGCCTAAAATGACCCACACATCATGAGGTGCTATTACCAGAGCGGCCGCCATATGTTTGGTCTTTGTCCTTACAGGACTGAGATGTTCGTTTTCTTCAGTCTGCTGCTTTACTTCCTGTTCCGCAACCCTGCATCGCGGCTTCAAACTCTGTGGACATGTCTGAGCCACTGCTGCCGTTGTCTCATTCTGTGTTCCCTCCCTTTTCTGTCTCTTGTCCTGTTCGCCCCAGTGCAGCCCATAAGTGCCATTTAAGTGAGAGTCTCCAGGGAGAAGTGGAGATAAATGAATGTGCCGGGCTGCAGTGTTTAACTGGAGTCCAGAGGGGATTCCTTTCAACAATACATTCTCCATGCGTGTGATGTCAGGAAACGCACAGGAACTGGGCTCCACTGATGACGTCTGCCAGTGTGTAGGTTATCCCAGGCCACTCTGCATCCTGAAGATCTAGGTGACCTCACAGCTCGTACTTCAGTGTCCTCTGCCATTCTCAAAACTCACACTCTCCCTGCACTCTTAGGGCAGAGCACGTTTTGCCATTTCTAGCCATCTCTCCCTCCAGAAAACACAAAGCAAATCCCTCTGAAAGGCTCCTGCCTGTGGCCAGATGCTCAGTGAGGAGGAGAATTTATAGTCGCGTTTTTGAGTGCAACTCTGAGTCTAGGTGGCCAGACTGACTTCCTGCTGCATCGCGGTGTCTGTGTGTTTATTTTTAAAATGAGCACAGAAACTAAAGCAGTGTGGCCTTTTCATGATGCCAATCAACAGGAGAGGTGGGGGCAGACCTGTGTCACAGTCAGCCAAGACGCCTCAGCAAGAAGGCGCAGAGCATCTTGGGTTTGCTCCTGGTTCCCACAGCCCATAGTGCACGGCCAAGAGTGAAGACGGGACATTCGCATCTTTCATCTCATTAATCTGACAGGATGCTTGCACTTATCTTCTCAATGAGTTTGTGAGGACTTGTCACCTCGCATTTTTCAGACGTGACATTAGAAGTCAAGTGGCTTCCTTGGAGCATGAGCTGCAAAGAGACCACACCAACGTTCACAATGATGTTGGACACCGCCAACTCTGTGTACTACATATAGACTTTGAGATGGGTGGATGGATAGATAAAGAGATGACAAATGATAGATATTAATATCTATACACATACGAGAACACACATGTAGTCCTCATGTTTATAGATGACATGTATATAAACAACAGATGGTAGATACTATTACATATCTGCATATGAGCAAATACACAACCTCTAAACTTCACGATTATTGGTAGATGATATACATCAATACATATACACATATTAGCACATGCACATATACAGTAAGAGCAGTTATGTATATACACATATGGACATATATGTATGTATACATGTGAACACATACATATACACATATGAACAATACATATAAGCTCTCTATCCCGTGATTACAGGCAGATGTCCTTATTGCTGCTTTTGAAATGCAGAAACTAAAATTCAGAGAAGTCAAGCAACATGCCCAAAGCCACACGGCTGAGACACGTCCGTCTCTGCCATCCTTCTCCTCCGATCTCTTCATGATGCTTTTGTTAACTCCGGTAAACCTTCCTCACCCTGTATGCACATTTCATCCTGATGTGGAGACATAGAAGGTTTTCCCCAGTCCGTGGGTCATGGTGAATGACAGCCAAGAGAGTGTGGCTGGAGCCACCTTCAGGGCTCCTATACCTCATGCCAAGTTGTGGTTTCTATTTCCTGCTTCATGGAGTTCAGACATCATAGTGTGAGAAAATCCAGGCTACATGAAAAGATCATCCAGAGAAAAACCGAGGCACTCTCCTCAACAGCCCTGGCTGAACCACTCAGCTGGCAGCTGATGCCAGCGATAGTTTCAGTTGACCCTCAGGGAAGACATGGTGGGTGAGATGCTCTCTCAGCTAGCTTCCTGCTCCAGCACCATGCCTGCCACTTGCTGCCACACCTCCCTGCCACGACGGACTCATCTGTTTGGAACAGTAAACACAAACACACTCTTTCTTCCATAAGTTTCTTTTGGCCATGGTGATTTATCACCACGACAGAGAGGTAGCCAACACAGAGCGCAAGAGCCACCCAGCTGAGCTCAGCCAAGCCACACAACCAGAAGGCTTGCAACAGCGGTTATTATTTTAAGCACCAATTGTTGACATACTTTGTTATGAAATAAAATAAGAAACCAAAATACTGCTTGATACAGTACCTATGTGGCCTTTCTCTCAGACTAGTGACAATGGCAGTCTCTTCGGGGACAGATGTAGCCTGAATCCTTTAGCTCTAGAAAACATTTGGAACCATGACAATCACGGAGAACCAGGAAAATGAGAGATTAAAACATACACATGTTGGTAGTGTTCTGCAGAAACGGGAGCTGTGGCTCACCATTCTGAGAGTGTGAAGCCATCGAATGGTCACAGAGGACAGTTTGGGAGCCTAAGTTAGACGTCTGGTAAACATTCTTATCTATTGAGATGAGAGATGTCTTTTCAAGGCTTTGGTCCTTGGCAACCACACAGCCCCTTGTGCTCATTTTCTTAAGAATATGCTACACAGTACACCTCAGAATAGCGTGTGTGTGTGTGTGAGAAGAGACCAACAGAAGCAACCAGCAGAAGGGGATTTGGGTGAGTCAGCACATCCGCCCAATGGAAGGTTTCTGCAATGTCCTTCTAGAACCTTCTGCAATGTTCTTCTAAGAGTCTTTATGACTGAAATGTAATCAAGAGTAAGAATAAAGCTATGTGTGAAACAGTGTAAATAATCCCTACTGTTTGTATACGTGGCAGTGGTAGCATCGGCATTGTAGACGGTCGTCCAACATAAGTAATGGAAGTGCTGGAGAGATGGTTCAGGCAGGAAAACACCTGCTGTGCAAACATGAGGCCCCGAGTCTGTATGCCAGGCACCCACATAAATAGCTGGGATAGTGGCAGGTACCCAATTCAGTGCTGGGGAAGAAGAGATAGGAGGTCCCTTGGGTGCTTGAGAGAGCCAGTCTAGTCAGGTGTCCGGTGACATCCATGAGGGATGCTGCCTCAAAAAGTGAAAAGGAGGGGAGCTGGAGAGATGGCTTGGTGGTTAAAACCCTCTGCCCTTACAGAGAACCAGAGTTTGATTCCCTGCACCCACAATAAGACGCTCACAACAGCTTGTAACTGTGGCTCCTAAGAAGCAGATGCTCTCTTCTGGCCTCCAAAGGCACATATACAGGGACATGTAGGCATTCACACACACACACACACACACACACACACACACACACACACACACACGTGCATGCATATGCACACGTGTCTATTGGTCATGTGTTTATTTTTACTTTATCCCTCTGATACTCACTGGGTAACTGAGGATTTTGTTGTTTTGTTTTGTTTTGTTTTGCTTCTGGTTTTGGTTTTTTGCTTTTCATGAGTACGGAACCAAAATGGAAGGAAGAGCCATCATGGTAACCTTAGGTATAGTGTTTTAAATGGCTTGGGAACTCGGGGGCCTTTGAGATTGTTAGGACAACAGCTGCAAGTTCTAAAGTCTCCGTGTGCCTGACCACACATCCCCACGGGGCAACCTGTTGGGTGGAGGTCTGCCCCCAAACCCTGGATGGAACGATCCACTGCTCTCAAGCATGTATTTTGTGTTATTTTTGGAAATGTGTGTATGTGTGCGTGTGTGCGTGTGTGTGTGTGTGTGTGTGTGTGTGTGTGCATGTGTGTTGGGAAGGGCACATGACTATGTGTGCACGCCTGTGTGTACATGCATGTGGAGGCCAAAGGTGGCTGTCAGAAGTCCTGCTCTGTCACGCTCCCACCTTATTCCTGTGAAACGGAGTCTCTCATTGAGCCTAGATGTAGCCTGAAGCCTGCGTGCCTCAGCTCAAAGTCGAGACTATGGTACCTTATGTTGTTTTCTGCCCCCACAAGCCTCCTCTTTCTGCTGCCCAAGGGCTGGGCTTACAGCCTGCTGCACATCCAGGTGGCCTCTTATGTAGGCCCTGGGGGATCTAACTCAGCTCCGCATGCTTTTACAGAATACACTTCTGCCACTGAGCTATCTATCCACCCAGGAAGCGCATTTTCAGAGCATTGGGTTTTTTAGCCAGTTCTGGACTATCTCTTGGGACCTCACATACAGGCCAGTTCCCAGTTTTGTTTCTACCTTGTGTATTGAGAAGAGGACTGCAAAATGTCCCAGCAGGGTATATTAATGGCATCCTGAATGCCATAAGCTGAGGCCTGCAAACACACCATTGCCCTATGGTCTATATAATCAGGAAGCAGAAAATGATGTTCCTGCAATTAGAAATGAGATTTGCAGTGGGCGTTGTGTGAACAGCAGACAACAGCCTTTGGCTTTTTCTAACAAGATCAGCCAGTCAGGCTCTTCAAATTGGCTAAATTTATATTGCACACTAAACCCTGTGAATAAATAACAAGGGGATTCTTTTGTGGGCTTGAAAATAATCCATACAAATTCCATCTTAATAACAGTCTGTCTACAGGCTGTCAAAGTGCCAGCGGGCAGGAGTCAGATCAAGGGACAGCCATGGGATGCTGGGTGTGGAGTCAGTAAGATGATGTTACACAGGCTGCCTTTCAAAGTGGGATTGATTAGGTAAAAATTTACACCCAGAGCCATCATGCATGTGAGTTTTTCTAGACTTTCAGTGCCCAAAGTTTAAGGTTCTGTTTCCCCAGAGTCTGGAATATGCCTTGAATTTTTAGTGGGGGCATGCAGAGGGCTGGTGCACTGGATCAGCATGTGTCTGAAAACCAAACAAATTAAGAGGGATGGCAACCCTGGCAGCCTATTAATATTGATTTGATGCAACATGGACCCCTTTTCACACTAGCTGGGGCAGAGGCAACATGTAGCCTCACACATAACTTTAGGCATGGCTTGATCAGGAGGCCAATGCGGTCCTAGTTAAGCCCTGCTCTCTGTGGGCTCAACAAATGCAGGCTGATTTACTAGCTAAAGTTTGTCCCTCACCTCAAAGTCACCATGAATGTTACTTCTGTGGTCAGTTCTGGACATCCTCCTGGTCAGGACGGTGACAGGTCTGAGCAGCTGGTGAGAACATTCCAAGATGAGGTCAAGCAAGGTCACATTCTGCTTTCTTCTTCTGTTTCCCTTTACATAGTCATAGGTCTACGTGGACGGCTTTTGCATGGTACATTAGTCAGTGTTTTCCAGCGGAACACAACTGATAGAATGGGGCTATACTGAAAAGGGATTCATCAGACTCACTGGCCTGACAGCCTCTGGATAGTTCCACAATGGCTGTTTTCACACTAGACAGGCTGAGACCCCAGTGGTCTCTCAGTTCAGGAAGTTGGATTTCTAAGAAGCCTCCATCTAGTGCTGAAGGGATGGAGAGCTCCCAGTGAGCCGAGATCTTCAGGACAAATTGGGATCTTGGGTTAGCTCTTAGGGTAGGGTTGTGGCAGAAGCAACAGTGTGGATGAACCCATTAGCAAGGGCCAAATTCAGACAAAAAGCAGAAACTGTTCCTGGGGACTTCTTGATATCTGGGCCACTGGTGGGAGGTGTTGCTTATTATCCTAAGGAAGAGGTCCCCTCCTCCTTGCCTTCCATTTAATGCCCTCACAGACACACCCAAAGACATGCCTCCTAGTGGATTCCAAACCCAATCAAGTTGACAGCCAAGATTAACCATCACATATGGTCTACTTAGTGTTCCCTTAAAAGTTATTTCCTTTTGCTTTTTGCTGATAACTTAACTGTTCAAAATCGCCCCGGCACCAACACTGTCTCTAGGACTCCTAAGAGGAAGGGTTGTGGTACCTTATAGATAAAATAACACATGAGGACAGCATGGTTCAGGTTTGAGTTGCAAGGCCTGTGTTCAATGAGAGTGAATTAACAGTCGCTATTAAGCAAGGATGTTTTAAACAGAAACAAATGGAGCTATATATTGATTAGTTGGTAAAAATGTGACCAGAGGCTCCTAGGAACCTGGTCAGGTAGTTTCCCTCAGAGCAATGAGTCAGGATTCTCCAATACAGTGTTCTCAAGGACTTTCACAGAAAATAACTATTGGAGTGGTGAGATTCTCCTGTTTCCTGGAAAGATCAGATGTGATGTGATGTCGAGACCACTAAATGCAGGGTAATGTTTGCAACATGTTACTCTTTATATGGAAGGAACTATAAAGGTGTGTGTGTGTGTGTGTGTGTGTGTGTGTGTGTGTGTGTGTGTGTGCATGTTATGGCAAAATAAAATGAAGACCAGAAAATAGACACCTAATAAAGGTGAGAGGGAATGGTGAAAATTAAACTTTTCTGAATGCAATTTGTTCCAAATATTTTACCTTCTAAGCATGAAAATGTCATCAAAGTGATGAAAAAAATAACAAGAAATTTAAAGTGATCCTTTCAAATACGAAGTATAGTGAGGTAGACTAAACTAGGTGTGGATTTGATGCACGAAGGGTAACAAAGTATAAATAGTGTTAAAATTAAATATAATGGTTAATATATAATAAAATATATATCTTATCCCATTGGTATCAGCCTGAGATTAAAAAAGCAATGAAGGTTCAGAGGAAATGTCTCAGCAGGTAAAACGTTTGCTTCACATTCATAAAGACCAGAGTTTGGGTCTCTAAAAATTCATAGAAAGGTCAGATAGAAGCCACAGTGCACCTATAATTCCAGCCTTGAAAGGTGGCTGGGTCAGGGGCTCCTCAGCGTAAGTTGTCTATTAGGAAGAGCTGTACCAGCAAGCTCAGGGTATGACTGAGAGACTCTGCCTCAGCAAATAAGGATTATTCTGAACACACACACACACACACACACACACACACACACACATTCCAACGTGCAAACTACATACATGTTCATAGAAGTGGTAAAATAGCAATGGCAGCAGCTATGTTGGAAGTTCCAGCATGGCCGGCCACTGTAATTCCGGAGCTGTTGTAAGAACACGCTGGATGATGTGGAGAGTGGTTACATTGGCCACTGGGCCTCAGGGTACATCAGGAAGAGAATTAGAACGCTTCAGTCGAACTCTGTGACCCTGACCGTGAGCAGAAATGCACGATGCAGTTTTCTTTTAAAAGAAATATGAAACCATGTTCATTTCCATTCAACAGAGAGTCTGTCAACAGACTAGCAGATAAATAAAATGTGATGTGGTACTCGGGAGATGGTGCAGTAGTCAAGGCACATGCTGTGCCACTATGAGGTCCTGAGTTCGAGTCCCTAAGAACTCACATAAAATCTGGGTGCAGTAATGCACTATCTTGCTTGCCTTCTGTTGCTGTGGTAAACATCATGACTAAAAGCAGCTTGGGGGAAAACGGTTCGTTTCACCTTATACTTGCAGGTCACAGCCCATCACTGAAGGAAGTCAGGACAGGAACTCAAGAAACCTGTGGGCAGGATCCAAAGCATAGGCCATGGAGGAGTTCTGCTTCTTGGCTTGTGTCTACTGGGCTTTCAGTTTGCTTTATTATACACCCAGGACTACCTGCCCAGGTGTGGCATTGCCCACAGTAGACTGGGACCTTCCACATCAATCATCAATCAAAATAACCCCTCACAGGCCAATCTAAAGAGGTATTTTCTCAGCTTAGACTCTGCTTTCTCAGACAACTATAGTTTGTGTCAAGGTAACAACAACAACAACAACAACAACAAAACCCCAAAACCTAGCTAACTCATGCATACCTCGGCAGTTCTGGCATTGCAACAGTGAAATGAAAGGTGAGCACAGGAGAATTCCCCAGAAGGCTGTGGTCTATATCCTGTCTCAAAACAGGGTGTAAGGTTAAGGACTAACACCCGAAACTGTCCTACAATGTCTACGTGTGAGGAACTACATGTGTGTACCCACCCACCCACACAAGCACACACATGTGCCCATACACACTACATGCGCGCGCGCGCGCGCGCACACACACACACACACACACACACACACACACACACACACACACCATGGCAAGAGAATGCGGTGCACATAAACAATGGAGTCTCACCCAATGTAAATGAATGAAATTATGTCTCTTGAAGGAAAATAGGGGCAACTGGAGCCCATCATGAAAGGAAATAAGCTGTACTCAGAGAGACTAAGAACATGTATTTTCTATCTTAGCAGAACCACTTGTGTGCGTGTAGGCACATGTGTGTGTGTGTGTGTGTGTGTGTGTGTGTGTGTGCATGTAGGCACATGTGTGTGTGTGTGTCATCTTAGATATGAAACTAGAAAAGAGACTGAGAGAGAGGAAAAGTCCACATCAGCCTTCCTAAACCTTGTCCTCTCAGATCCCACTTCACCCAGGAACATTTTCTCAAGACCTTGGGCATATATATATATATATATATATATATATATATATATATATATATATATATATATTATACATATATTATATATATTAGGTGTAAAAAGAAGATGCATGCTGATAGTAACTCATAGATATATAGACTAAGCGTACAAAACAAAAATTTTGAAAAACCAATCAAATTTATTCCAAAGCAATTACTTAAAATATTGATAATCTTACAATTGATTAATGAGAAGAGCAAATTTGCATACTGAAAATGATATGTTTGTGTATTTTACCTGAAGAATTAAGGCTTGGCCGGTTGGCTGACAGCACAGATCACAGGCCATGCTCACTGGTCTTCAGAGCTGGTCAGTATTTGACTCTGTCGTCTTTACCCTTCGCAGAAATATCTAGAAAAAAGAGAGAAGCATGCTTAGGGCCATTCCAGAAATGTTGGAAATTTAGCACAACCCTAACCAAAAATCCATTTAATTACCTTTATGATAGTGCAGGTAGCAACTGTAACAATTTTAAGAATCAAACATTTTAACACAATGTAACCCAAAATATAAACTGCTTTGATGTCTACACTGCTGCGAAATGATGGTAGAAAACACTAAATGCTTTGTTTTCTTTCCTAATTAAATCAATCACACTTACATAAGACCAGAAAACAACATAAGGTACCATAGTCTCCACTTTGAGCTAAGGCACTGAGGCTGTATCTGTTGGCGTGGTGTGGGTTGACAGCATGCACCGTGCAAGGTAAAACCTGCTGTGGGTTCAGAACCAAAGCTGCAGGGAAGTCACGTGACACAACATGGGGTTTATTAAGGGTTTGAATTAACTTGGTTGTTGTGTTCAGAGCCTGCTGCCTATGTTTCTGCAATTCCACGCTCAGGTACCTGATCCTCTAAGGCAGCAGTTCTCAGCCTGTGGGTCACGACCCCTTTGGGGGCTGAATGACCCTTTCACAGGGGTCACCTAAGACCATCAGAAAACACACACATCTACATTGCAGTTAGATTCATAACAGTAGCCAAATTCCAGTTATGAAGCAGCATGAGATAACTTTGTGGCTGGGGATTGCCACAGCATGAAGAACTGTATGAAAGGACTGCAGCATTAGGAAGATTGAGAGCCTCTGCCCTGTGGGGTTGCAACCCAGAGTTAAGGGTCTGTGGGAAGAAGCAGAGGAGATAAAGGAGGGGACTGTTGGGAACAAAGATGAAATTCTCCCTTTTCTCTATATAATATTCTTTCTCTGTCTCTCTCTCTCTGCCTCTGTCTCTCTCTCTGTCTCTGTCTCTCTCTGTCTCTGTGTGTGTATTATATATATTCTATATATTATATATAGATATTCTATATATAACACATATATGCAAAAAACTATAATGAGACATCACTTTGTATGATAACTAGAAAATCTACCAATAGGAAGTAGAGAGGTGGCCCACGGTTAGGCTGCTTGTCTAGGAGACTGAAGTTCGGTTTGTTTCACCTGCCTCTGCCTGCTCACAGGCTCCTGTATCTCCAGCTCCAGCAGATCTGACAGCCTGTGCTGGCCTCCACCAGCATTACAGCCATGTTTACATACTACCCTGCTTACACACACACACACACACACACACACACACACACACGCACGCATGCACGCACGCACGCACACACACGCACACACACACACTCATGCACACACATGTAAATAAAAGTAAATTATTTTAAAAAGCTAATAATAATTTTTTAAAAATCTAAAGCCCACATGAGCAGAAAGGAAGATTTTTCAAAGACAAGCGAGCTTTGCCCCATGGTGGCCGAGCGTGTGTCAACTTAGCTGAATATTTTAGCTTCATAAATCACAGAATTTTCAAGCTGAGAGTGAGGGCTATTAATTGATTCATGGACCATGAAGGACCAGGCAGGGGCCATACATCTCTTCATCACAAGGCTGCCTGCGGCCGTGCAGAGAAGCCCTTTAACTTCCTCAGCATCTAATTCAATTAAAGGATTACTACTTTTGCTGAGCAGGACCCTGCAGATGAGAGCTGAGGCCCATTATCAATCCTGAGAACATGGAAAAGGTCAAGGGTCAGGAGTGCTGACAGGACTATGGGCCCTATGCAGTCGGCCATGCACAAGGGTCTGGCATAAGCATGGCTTAGACTAGCTGCTGCTGGAAAGAAAATGTCTCCATTTTCAATCAGGGTTTTGAGCTGGTTTTGATGACATAAATAAAAGCGGCTATGGATAACTCAGTAGTTCTTCCATTTCATGCCCTCTCCCCAGTGTTGACATTGAGCCAGAGGTTACTTCTAGAGTTGATAAGATACTATAGTAAATGTCAGGTAAATATTGGTTTATAGACACAGCTTTTTGGCAGAAGAAGCAGCTCAAAGAAGCAGTCGCCGCTATGAACTAAGAGCCGCCATAATGAACAGAGAAAAGGCAGGAAGCCTGCAGCTGCCTTGGAGCCACTGGCCAGTGTGGCTCCTTCCTCTCTCCCTCCCTCGTTTTCCCCCTCTCTCTTTCTCCCTCTCCCTCCACCCTCTCTCTCCTTCCATCTCTTCATCGCTCCTTCCCTCCCTCCCTCCTTCCCTCCCTCTCTCTCTCCCTCCTTCCCTCCCTCCATCTCTCCCTCCCTCCATCGCTCCCTCCCTCCCTCTCCCTTCCACCATTCCTTGCTGCAGTTGAACTTACGATGGCACTGAGGTTCCACTGAAGTGTTGAGGCATCCCCTTGGCCCTGTCACCTGTAACTCACGCAAGGACAAGAGCTGCACATCCTTCCTGTCTCTGGTCCACAGACCCGCACTGCCTTATTCTGGGTCTGGGTCCTGCTCATGCCTTACATGCTAGGAGCTAAATCTGCTGCCTCATCTAAGCCTCACAGATACTGTCTCCAGGTTCAGAAGATTCCAATCTCCCATTTTTTTGTTGAAGACAGAACAGTTTGGGAAATAGAAAAGTTTTGACTCCAAGCACTACTTGAAAAAATTAAATTAAATTTAAAAAAAAAAACCCTTGATCTACCACCCACTGGATTTAGTCATTCAGATTCTCCCCAAAACTTAACATCTTTATTCAGCTTTAATGCACATTTGATTCACCATCTTACTTTATTTTACCTTATGAGGGCATACATGTATGTATGCAGGTGACCCTGAAGGTGTGTGCACATAGAGACCAGAAGGCACATCCATCCTCCTCTAGTGTCTTCATCTTACCTGCTGAGGCAGGCTCTCCTACTGAGTCTGGGGCCTTGCTCATTGGCTAGGCTAGCAGGCACAACCGTTCCCAAGGACCCGCCCCTCTCTGCTGCGTTTGAGGGTGGCACTTCTCACAGTGGGTGGGGGCGGGGCCCGCTCCCACTTCAACCTTTATTCAAGAAAACGCACCACAGGCTTGCCCACAGGCCACTCTGATGGAGGCATTTCCTCAGTGGAGGTTCCTCATATGTATTCATTCAGCAATGACGAGATGGGGGTGGACAGTCTACCAAAGGACTGTATCCCACGGCCCTTTTTTTTTTTTTTTTTAAGTTTTCTTAATTTCTGTGGTTACTTGCTCCAGGTCATACACCACATATTAAAATCTCACAATGTACTTCCTGTGGATGAAGAGCTAAAGTGAAAGGGCGGGGGGGGGGGGGGGACACTGTAGGGACAAGCTCCTGCTGCAGGATAGTGTTTTGTGGATATGACAGGGAAGCTGCGTCATCAAATGTCAACAATAGGCTGGCTACGTTGTCCTCATCAAAGGCACCAGTAGCTGGCATGCCATCCCAGATGAGGGAAATCTAGTGAATCTCTTGGTTTTTATGGTGTTAAGGACTTTCATCATCAAGTACCCACTTGATACACCCCAGAAACCATAAATTGATATTTACTCCCAAGAATACGCATACCCCCACCCCCCCCATCCCATTCCCAAGAAACAGCCTCCACTCAGTCCTCTTGCATTAGTTCACAGTCCCTGGAATTTCGTTGCTTGGTGGCAGCCTGTGTGGCTTGTGAGGGCGTGGCTTTGTTGAGAGAACATCTTGTGAATTGTATGGATGTGGCACCTGTCAATAATAGGTAGGAAATGGGAGGCGGAACATCTGGGAGGCAGAAAGAATCCTAGAAGAGAGTCAGGCATGTGAGCTCGAGCTGGCAAGATGTGAGGAGGCTGACACATGGTACCTGAGCTCAGGTAACCAGCCATGTGGCAGAACGCAGTATATAATGGGTTATTTTAAGCTATGGACTAGTCAGAGAAAAGCCTAGCTATATGGCCTAAGTATTTGTAAACAGTATTTAATGAGTCTTATGAGTCATTATTTCCAGGGATCTATGGGGGTGGGAGGAAAAACCTCTGCATGGCTTCAAATGACGATCCCCAGCAAGTAACTCAAAGCTATAGAACCTATGGTACCCAGCCTAGCAGGGCTGTTCCCAACAAAGCAGTAAGCCCATGGCCAGCAGAGTTACAATGGCTATGGGCAGTCAGCTGACACTACGGGATCCATCCAGAGATGCTATGGTTCTCCTCATGGACAGACCCAAAACATAGGATCTCCAGGCAGCTCCTGAGGGCTGTGCTTTCACTGGAGGCTGTGGCGGCATCCAGAGTTCCCAGTCTTCTTACGAACACTGGTCTGCCTACCCTGGCTATGGACAACAGAGAGCTCCTAGCAGCACCTCGGGAAGGTACAGTGGCTGTTCTCAGAACAGCAGCCATGGACAGGCCCAGCGTGGAGGCTGTGGCCAACCGTCTAGCTATGGTGGACAACAGCCAAGCTATGGACAGCAGCGAAGCTCCTATAACCCACCTCAGGGTTATGCACAACAGAACCAGAACAACAGGAGCAGCAGAGGTGGTGAAGAGAGTGCTGGAGGCAACCATGCTCGGTCCTCCATGAGTGACGGTGGTGCTGGTGATTGTGGCAATCAGGAACCAGGCCATGAGGGCTATGGCAAGTAGTTACAGCCACAGAAGTGGTGGCTATACACCCAAAGGTTGTAGAGGTGGCCCTAGAAACAGAAGGTACATGAGCAGAAACGCACGTGGGGTCTTTAACAAATTTGGTACCGGTTGGGATCAAGGATCGTGTCATGATTCCAAACAGGATAATTCAGACAACACTATCTTTGTGCAAGGCCTGGGCAAGAATGTGACAATAAAATCTGGATGATTAGTTCAAGACACAGAAGAAAACTGGACAGCCTATGCTTGATCTGTACACAGACAGGGAGACCTGGGGAGCAGGAAGGTGAGGCAGCAGCCTCATTGGATGACCCACCTTCCGCTAAAGCAGCTCTCGACCTGTTTGATGGTAAAGAATTCTCTGGGAGTCCTATTAAGATTTCACTTGCTGCTCACCAGGCCGACTTCAACTGAGGTGTTGGCCATAGTCACGGGGGCAGAACGGAAGGACAACCTGTGGGCTGTGGAGGCCCCTGAGGAGGTGACAGTGGGGCTGGTGTCCAGGAGGGTATCCCAAAGGAGGTGGCAGACAGCAAAGCCCGGGGGTGTCGTAATCCTACGTGTGAGAACATCAACTTCTTTTAGATAGGTGAATGCAATTTGTGGGAGGCCCCTAAACCAAATGGCCCAGGAAGGGACCAGGAGGATCTCATGGGGGGGGGGGGATGAGGGGGTAACTATGAAGATGGTCAGTGTGGCCGAGGAGGAGTAGGCAGCTCCTGGGGCTGATTCAGGGACCATGAGGTCTTCTAATGGGGCTGAGGTGGTGGGGACAGAGGTGGTTTTGGCCCTGGCGAGATGAACTCCAGGGGTGAGCACAGACAAACCGCAGGGAGAGGACACGACTTCTTAAGAACTGAACAGTCAACACAGAGAAAACAGATGGAGAGAGAATGAGTCTGGTGATGTCACTTCAGCCCAGAATCACATTATGCTGGTGGCTCCGTCCAGCCCTTGACTCATCAAGTGTGGGGCCCAATAAATCCTCTTTATCCAGCCAACAGTGGACTGTATGCTGGCCCCCCTGTAACCCCAGGGCCTGTGTGAGGCTGTTAAGAGCAAACTGATCTTTCTCTTGTGACTTGGAGCTCTGTGTCATGTGAATAGTCTCGTGGTGGTGCTGAAGTGAATAACTCCCAGAAAGTACTGCCGTATCCCATGTTTCCCATCCTGGGAAGAAAAATCCAGATGAAGAAACCCTGCCTTCACCAGGACCACACATAGCTCTCTAATTGAACTCTCTGGGGTCACAGGCTGCTTCAACTCCACATGCAGACCTTTTGGTGGCTAATTCTGTATATAACAGTCCAACCTGGCCGCCCTCCCAGCAGCCTGCCCAGTGGTAACTGCTATCAGAGATTCAGTAGTCAGGCAGACTCACCTCCATAGCATTTGTAAGCTAATCCTTTAAATGGAACTCGGCAGCTTATGTTTATCGGAAAGCTCTTTTTGATGGAGGTTTGCATAATATCCAACAGTATTAGTAAGGAAAAAAACTCCCTTCAGTAATCAGTTCAGCAGGGACACTGTTTATTTTTGCTCCTTTCTATAGCTCAGGAATCCAATGTGGAATTCCAGAGAAAGCTACCCTCGGCTTATGATTTAACACTCACCAACAACTGCAGAGGTTTGCAAGTCTGAAGACTGAAAAAAATCGTCCCTCTAGCTCAATTCTTTCAGTAAGAGGGAACAGGAAATTACTCCAGGGAAGAGGGCCCTTTTATCTCTCAGCTGTAGATGCATTCAGAACGAAGGGATTAAGGAGGTCAGAGCATAGTCCTCCCCTGACTAAATGGGGTTGATTTATTGCTTGGCACCTTTATAATTCTTTCCTAAGTAAAGGCATACAATAGTATTTAACAGCTTGGGTTTGGAATTCCCCAAGCATGAATCCAAAATGTGCCAACGTCTCTCAGATGCACAAGCCTGTGGGAAACGGTACTGAGCCATTTTGAGCCTCAAACTCCTCTTCTATGAAACGGTTTGAGAATGAACCTCCCTGGATGGGGTTTTTGGGGACTGTACAGGATAATGAATAAAATACACTTGCTTCTTGGGGCCTCATCCATGCTCCTTTTGAATAGTATGCTATTTTTTATTTCTTCTCATCCTCCATGGGATGGTGGCCATCAGAGCCTGCCGTCTCCCTCCAAGAAGGCAGGTTCAAAGTCTGGTCCCAAAATTCAGGCAGACAAGAGACAAACAGCCTCGCTACAAGTGTCTCAGGCTGACTGATGGTGGACCAAGGAGCTCAGGTGTCCTCCCTGAGGGATCGACATTTCAGAACCTCATGGCGTTGTGACCTTTTAAGTACCAGGAAGTTCTGCCTAGGAGGTGTTGACTCTGCGTGGTGTAGATTTTGGGGAGCATTTTCCTACTTCCTCTGCTCCCTTCCTTTGTTCTGAGCAAGTGTTAGAAGACGACACCACCCATCTTTCCATTCTGCCTTTGTTTCATCCCACCATGCCTACTCTAAAGGCCGAGGCTTCTGCCACGGTCATTCGGGCAATGAATTTTATCACCTTTTAGAGGAAAGGATGCAACAAAGCTGAGGTATGGGATGGAGTCACCTCCAGGAAGATGTTTTTCTCTCTCCTCATCAGGGAAGACACCTCCCTCATGAGCTCCTCCAGACATAGGCAGGCAGCCACTGTTAACGAACACAGTTTGTTACCGGGAGGCTAATGAACATACTGAAACAAGACACCTGCGTTGGAGAACTTGGTCCACGGCAGAACCCAGCTGGAGAAGCCACAATACTCCGTGTGTTTATAGACCTGGGAGATAGTGGCCACACAAGTGAGGCTGTCCTCAGAAAGCATCCAGAAACAGGATTAAGCCTGCTTAAAATGGAGACATTTAGGGGATCGTTAATATAAAAGAGGATTTAAAGTTTTTCATTTATTCTTCTCTCATATAGTTCATCCCAAGCATCCTTTCCCCTCCTCCTCTCCTCCCTGTCCCACTGCCCAACCTCTCCTCACCAACAATCCGCTTCGCCTTTTGTCTTAAAAAAAAAAAAGGGCAGGTCTCTTGTCAAAAAACCTTGCTGCTTGGGTACCAGTGCACAGGAAAGCCCCGATCTCCGTGTAAAATGGAGGACCCCCTTTGTCCATGAGGCTTCCTCTTCTCTGTTCAGGATCCTAGACCCCCACATCCGCCACTTGAAGAATATCACAGGCCAAGTGGTGGTGGCGCACACCTTTAATCCCAGCGCTTGGGAGGCAGAGGCAGGCGGATCTCTGTGAGTTCACAGCTAGCCTGGTCTACAAAGTGAGTCCAGGACAGTCAAGGCTACACAGAGAAACCCTGTCTCAAAAAACCAAAATAAATAAATAAATAAATAAATAAATAAATAAATAAATAAATAGAAAAGAAAGAAAGAAAGAAAGAAAGAAAGAAAGAAAGATAGTTCTTGGGCAAATTACAGGTCCAACTCCCTTTCTCTGGAGAAGAACCTATTTGGGAAGCACCTGGGATCCAGTACCTTAGCCCTCCAGCCAGTGACTTTTGCCCACCATGGAACTCCCTACCCCCTCCCCAAAGTTCTATATAGCCCTCTTTCACCCCGAATAAAGCCAATCTGCTGCCCTAAAGGTGATCCCGCAGTGTCATCATTTCCATCCGACGGGGCAGGGAGGACCACAGCCTCCCGTAGATACCACTCAAACACAGCATATCAAGTAGCAGTAAGATCAGACACCTCCCCCCGACCCCCCGACCCCCCGTTAAGACTGGACAAATCAGCCCAGTATGAGGAAAAGGGTCCCTAAAGCAAGCAACGGAGTCAGAGACAGCCCCTTCTCCCCAACGCCCCCACCCCCACCACTACATCCCCACCCACTGATAAGAATTCTACAAGATCAAGCTACACAACTGTAACATATATGCAAAGGGCCTAGGTCAGACCCACGTGGGCTTTCTGATTCTCAGCTCAGTCTCTGTGAGCTCCTAGGAGCTCCTATGAGCTCACAGTGATGATTCCGTGGGTTTTCTTGTAGTGTCCTTGTCCCCTCTGTCTTCTACCCCCTTAAAATTGGATTCATCAGATGGCAGCCTCTTTTTATTCCTCATGTATTTATTCATTCAAAAATATTTATGCAAGATATACTTTGTATTTATAATTAAATAGTGGCACAGGTTCTTGACAGTGGCTACTGGGTGCCAGCAATTGTTCAAAGTGTTTCTATTTATTCCATTGTAGTACACCTGGAAACAATGCACTGTCGCTGCATATTGTTGCACAGATATGAAAACCAAGGCTGCCCAAGTGAGTGGCAAAACCAAGTTTCCAAACCAAGCAAACTGGATTATATTAAAGAAAAACAAGTGTCCAGACAGCTCGTTTGTTACAAACATGGAGAAATGGGTGAAAGGGCTGCCTATCTGAAGGTCAACCTTCTGCTGTAGCTCTCCTTTCATAAGGAGTTCAAATGATGTGGAGAAGTCACACAAGGCCGCCACCCCCACCTTCACCCCCAAGGATTTATAGCCAGTTCATGGTTGCTAGGGAAAGCAAAGATTTTCTTTCCTGGTGTAGCCACTGATAACTTGTCCATAGGCTTCACCCATCCTCCTGTAAGTAGCCCTAATTAAAACCATGGGATACTAAAAAAGGCTGTAGATGGATGTAGACAGGAGATGGATGACAGGCTGGGCACAGAGGAAGAATCAGCAGAGGTGGGAGGGGACAAAGGAGGGTAATGGTGTGTGTGTGAGCACAACACGATATATGAATGTGTGAGATTAATGAGGTCTATTATTACATGTAGCTACTATATCCTAATAGAAACCAAATGGTTTTTAAATAAATGTAGGAGGCTGGCAAGATGTCTGTGCAGGTCAAAGCTCTTTCCATATGAGCCTGATGAGGTGAGATCCATCCCTAGAAGCCAGAAATGTGGCCCCTGACATCCATGTGCCTTGGCATGCACACTCCCACAGCAAACACATTCAAATAAGTGAAGCTGAGTTGTTTAATGAGGCCAATTGGTGGGCATGATCATCCTGCAGTAATCAATTACTGACTGCAGGAAGTTTCATTCACGAACTGTGCGAGGAGCCCAGCTGGGCTATATAGACTGGTCCTTGGAAGATTGCTCCACAATCCAAAGCTCACTGTGTACCTGTGCCAATGAGGCTCTCAGCTCTGCTCACAATTCCCCAGCAACCTTCATAGCAGAGCAGACCTGAGGCAGCCTGGTTCACAGCTATGCACCATCTCCCCACCATGATGGCATCTGCTGCGAGATGCTCACCAAACCCTCATCAGTGCTATGTGCAGAAGTGTGAACTAGACAGAACCCTTGTCTTTATAAAGTACCCAGCTTCTGGCATTGCATAATGGTTACAAAGTTGAACTAATACTGATGGATATGATTACTATCACATTTTAAACATGAGGAAACTGAATACAAAACAGAAAAAAAACCTTGATTTAAACCCAAATGATTCTAACTTTGGAGATCTCCTAACCACTATGTCATGATTCATGTCCTAGAAGCAGATAAGTTCATAAATTCAAGGCCAGCTGAAGGTACATGCTAATACCTTGTCTACCCAAGGTAGATGGATGATGGGTGGATAGATGGATGGATGATTGATAGGTGGATAGATGGATGGATGATTGATAGGTGGATAGATGGATGGATGATTGATAGGTGGATAGATGGATGGATGATTGATAGGTGGATAGATGGATGGATGATTGATAGGTGGATGGATGGATGGATGGATGGATGGATGGATGATGGATAAATAGACAGACAGACAGACAGACAGACAGTGCTTGTAGAGTAAATCAGTGTTCCAGAGCTTTCAAGTTGAGGATGCAGTAAATGAGAACCTTCTTAGGTTGGTCCCCAGGGGATTTTTTAAAGCTACCTACCCTAGCTCCTCGATGAAAACTCTTGCCATGGTCATTTACTACTTTCTAGTTTTCCCTCGAGTGTGATGGGGTGGCAGTGTAGAAGCTGGTTGTGTACCAGCCATCTTCGAATCTGCATGGACTCTACAGCAAACTCAGAAGCTGATGACAGTTCTTACATCCATGCTCCACCTTATAAACACTATACAGACCTCTTGGTGGAGGACGGTCGCTGGCATTTATTTTTGCTTTTTTTTTTTTTAGTTATCTTACAAAGTAATAGGTTTCTATATGTGGTCTTCATGCAAGAATCACTGTGGCTGGCTCTTCCGTCCCCACCCCCCTCTGTGTCCCCCTTTCCTTCCGTCCCCACCCCGCTCTGTGTCCCCCTTTCCTTCCATCCCCACCCCGCTCTGTGTCCCCCTTTCCTTCCATCCTCACCCCGCTCTGTGCTCCCCTTTCCTTCCATCCCCACCCTGCTCTGTGCTCCCCTTCCCTTCCATCCCCACCCCGCTCTGTGCTCCCCTTTCCTTCCATCCCCACCCCGCTCTGTGTCCCCCTTTCCTTCCATCCCCACCCCGCTCTGTGCTCCCCTTTCCTTCTGTCCCCACCCTGCTCTGTGCTCCCCTTTCCTTCCATCCCCACCCTGCTCTGTGCTCCCCTTTCCTTCCATCCCCACCCTGCTCTGTGTCCCCCTTTCCTTCCATCCCCACCCTGCTCTGTGCTCCCCTTTCCTTCCATCCCCACCCTGCTCTGTGCTCCCCTTTCCTTCCATCCCCACCCTGCTCTGTGCTCCCCTTTCCTTCCATCCCCACCCTGCTCTGTGCTCCCCTTTCCTTCCATCCCCACCCTGCTCTGTGCTCCCCTTTCCTTCCATCCCCACCCCGCTCTGTGCTCCCCTTTCCTTCCATCCCCACCCTGCTCTGTGCTCCCCTTTCCTTCCATCCCCACCCTGCTCTGTGCTCCCCTTTCCTTCCATCCCCACCCTGCTCTGTGTCCCCCTTTCCTTCCATCCCCACCCTGCTCTGTGCTCCCCTTTCCTTCCATCCTCACCCCGCTCTGTGCTCCCCTTTCCTTCCATCCTCACCCCGCTCTGTGCTCCCCTTTCCTTCCATCCCCACCCTGCTCTGTGCTCCCCTTTCCTTCCATCCCCACCCCGCTCTGTGCTCCCCTTTCCTTCCATCCCCACCCCGCTCTGTGCTCCCCTTTCCTTCCATCCCCACCCCGCTCTGTGTCCCCCTTTCCTTCCATCCCCACCCCGCTCTGTGCTCCCCTTTCCTTCTGTCCCCACCCTGCTCTGTGCTCCCCTTTCCTTCCATCCCCACCCTGCTCTGTGCTCCCCTTTCCTTCCATCCCCACCCTGCTCTGTGTCCCCCTTTCCTTCCATCCCCACCCTGCTCTGTGCTCCCCTTTCCTTCCATCCCCACCCTGCTCTGTGCTCCCCTTTCCTTCCATCCCCACCCTGCTCTGTGCTCCCCTTTCCTTCCATCCCCACCCTGCTCTGTGTCCCCCTTTCCTTCCATCCCCACCCTGCTCTGTGCTCCCCTTTCCTTCCATCCTCACCCCGCTCTGTGCTCCCCTTTCCTTCCATCCTCACCCCGCTCTGTGCTCCCCTTTCCTTCCATCCCCACCCTGCTCTGTGCTCCCCTTTCCTTCCATCCCCACCCTGCTCTGTGCTCCCCTTTCCTTCCATCCCCACCCTGCTCTGTGTCCCCCTTTCCTTCCATCCCCACCCCGCTCTGTGCTCCCCTTTCCTTCCATCCTCACCCCGCTCTGTGCTCCCCTTTCCTTCCATCCCCACCCTGCTCTGTGCTCCCCTTTCCTTCCATCCCCACCCCGCTCTGTGTCCCCCTTTCCTTCCATCCCCACCCCGCTCTGTGCTCCCCTTTCCTTCCATCCCCACCCCGCTCTGTGCTCCCCTTTCCTTCCATCCCCACCCTGCTCTGTGCTCCCCTTTCCTTCCATCCCCACCCTGCTCTGTGCTCCCCTTTCCTTCCATCCCCACCCTGCTCTGTGTCCCCCTTTCCTTCCATCCCCACCCTGCTCTGTGCTCCCCTTTCCTTCCATCCTCACCCCGCTCTGTGCTCCCCTTTCCTTCCATCCCCACCCTGCTCTGTGCTCCCCTTTCCTTCCATCCCCACCCTGCTCTGTGTCCCCCTTTCCTTCCATCCCCACCCTGCTCTGTGCTCCCCTTTCCTTCCATCCCCACCCTGCTCTGTGCTCCCCTTTCCTTCCATCCCCACCCTGCTCTGTGCTCCCCTTTCCTTCCATCCCCACCCTGCTGTGCTCCCCTTTCCTTGTCACCCCATTAACCCCCAGTGTCCCCACTTCTACCTCACTCTATTGTCTTACTCCATCCCCTCTCTTCAAGACTCTTTTCTTCCCTCAGTGTCATGGGCCCCTTTCCAGTTTCCCAGCCTTTACCCATATTTTCTCCCACCTGGATATGCATATTTATTAGAGCAGGCTAGAATCTACATATGAGAGGGAGAACATGTTTGTCTTTCTGACCCTGGTTTACCTTGCTTGAAAATAACATTTTCAAGTTCTTTCTATTCCCCCTTCATTTCAGTTATTTCACGTTTCTTTTCATCAAAATAAAATTCCACATGTGCATGTACCACAATTTCATTATCTATTTATCTGTTGATGGACGTGTAGACCGGTTCCATTTCCTGGCCACCGTGAATAGAGCAACAAAGAATTCCAATGTGCAAGTGTCCCTGTAGTGGGATACAGCATCCTTATAGCACATGCCAAGGAGTGGTTGGTATATCTGGGCCATAAGGTAGTTCTAATTTTGGTTTTTCAGATGCCTCAAGGCTGATTTCCATGTGGTTCTGGTTTTTTTTTACACTCCCACAAGCAGTGGATAAGGGTTCCTCTTGCCCACGTCCTCACCAGCATTAGTTGGCATTTGTTTTTTTGCTGGTGGAAATCCACACGTGTATTTCTTATAGGCCACCCAGGTGACTCCAACATATGGTCCAGAGGGGAAAGCATTGGCCCATTTACTCATCAAAAAGCAGCAACAACACTCTCGCCATTCTCTTTCCCCTTTCTCAGCTATCAGCTTAGAAACTGGTAAACTACAGTTTCAGTGAGAGACCCTGCCTCATAAGGTGTAGGGTCTGGGGAGTTGGCTGAGTGAGTGGTTTGCTGCTCCTGCAGAGGACGCAGTTCAATTCCCAGAACGCAGGTCAGTCAGCTCACAACCACCTACGTTCCATCTCCAGAGGACTTGATGCCTCTGATTTCCTTGGGCACTGTACCTTCACAATGCCCCCAACACAAATATACATAATTAAGATAAAATAAATATTAGAAAGATAGTGTAGTGGGTATTGAGTAAGACCCTGACATTGAACTGTGACCTACACCAACATACCCATGTTCATGTGAAATGCCCCCCCACAGAACATAAAATATCATAAAAAGATCTCACTCATCCCTTCCCAATTTTTCTATATCATAACAATGTAAATAATTATAGGGTGTATTGCATCTTTTTCTCTTTTGTTAAAGCTTTGAGAATGAGCAATAGATTCCAAAAACAAAAAGAGTGAAGTAGGCTATCAGTTGACTTTATCATGCACATGTGTTAATACTTATTTCAAAGTATAACAGGGGAATAGCCTCCGCTGTCCTTGGAAGGTCATTTGTTGGACAGAGGGATGTGGGGTAATCCCTGATGGTCGGGATACATGTAAATTGAACATCTGGTTAAGGAGATCATAAGACTCTTGGCTGACAGGCAGCTAAATGGGTAGGTAGGGAGCTTCCCAGGGTAGGTCTTAATCTTATTAAAGTTTAACGTAAAACCTGCTTAAGCATTTTATCACAAATCTTAATTTTCTCCTAGTAAAAGGTTGTGAATTACATCATAAAAAGTTTCTATCTCAACCCGGGTTTGAGACAATTTTTCTCTATCATAAACCTGGAAGTGGAGTGAACCACAGAGGAACCACCTCCATTCAGGAAGGAAGGAGCCCTGGAGGGAGTGGCCAAGATGAGGTCCATGGGCAACAAAATGGCGACATGGAAGTGTCAGCTTGGCGTGATGCACACGCCTTGACACTTACTGTGCATTACATTTAAGTCAGCCTCTGATTCCTCTACAATACAAAATACCTTGTTTTCTATTGGGCCCAGGGCTGACACAGGCAAATACGGACTGACTGACTGTTTTAGTACTCACATAAGCAACTAGTGTTGGTCATATAAACACAAACAATTCAATCATGACTCCATATTATATACAGTGTTAAATCATAACTGTGTGTCATATATGTGTGATGATAGTGCAGTCTTGACCACATATTATATACCATGTAAGGATGGTTCAATCATGAGGCATTTTATGAACTGGTATGTGGGAGCACATGCACGCTGTCTTAAATCTGAAATATTCTTTACAGCCTTGTTTCCCAGATGATGGTGCTATGTGAAAACTGTGGAGTCTTTAGGAGGTGGCACCATTTGAGAGTCTCTCTCCCAGAGTGTCAGAAATGCTAACGATATAATCTACTGCTGTGACCCAGGCATACTCCAGCACATCGATATGGAAGTAGAGACAGCTGGCTGCAGAGTAAGAGAGACACCTGTGTCAACCCACTAAAGGTCGTAAGAATAGGGAGAGAGGAGAGATAGGAAAAAGAGAAAAGCAGAGAGTGAGGGCAGGAGGGGTGGGAGAGAGAGACACAGACAGACAGACAGACAGACACAGAGACACAGACAGACAGACACAGACAGAGCAAGACAGAGGTGGAGACAGAGCGATAATGAATATTCTGGGTTGGATGTCTTATATAACAGATTTCTAGCTCCTAGCCTTCTCTTTAAGGCCCACCTAAGCAGGGTGTGGTAGCGACACCCCTCTATACAATCCTGGCACTCTGGATGCTGAAGCAGGAGAGCCTCAAGTTGAGGCCAGCCCAGGCTAAGTAGCAAGACCCTGTTTTAAAACAAACAAGACTAGCTCTATCTGCTTGATCACCAGTCGCTTCTCCGCTCTCCCAGGCCAGACAGAAGATTCCTAGGGAGGCTTCTGTTTAATCAACCCTAGCTGCCCTGCCTCTAAAACACAGACTTGAATGAATCCACAGGTTCCGTCTTTAAGGTCAAGCCTATCACCGTCTGCTGGGGAGAATCTGGGAGACTCAACCTCTGGACGCCTCAGCTTGCTTGTCTTTAAAGCTGGGATCATGGAACCTTCCAAGGATCCCAGAGGATGAGACGAGCCAGGTAGCAGAGTGGCATCTGACATGTGATAGGGCCCCCGTGCTGTTGCTGTTGGGATTTCTCACACGGCTTACTCGGGATCTGCCTAAATCCCCAACCTCGTTCCAGACCCGCCATTGCTGTCGATGTTGGGGTTTTCAGTGGTGAGAAAACAAAACACGGAAAAGCATCACATCTATTATGAACACCTGAAGACATCCCCAAACACACACACACAAAGGCATCTCGAAACAAGAAATCTAACAGAATACAGAGTTATGAACATCAAGAGTTTTGCTTTATTTCCTTAAACCCTGGTAAGATTTACTGTGAAATTATACCACAGTGCCAAAAATAGAAACTCAAGGCCTTTAGAACCAAGATTGGCTCCGTTCCTCTCCGAGGTGTGAATGCAATGGAGGCCCATGGGTGACATTTTATATCTACTTTGTAATCTAGTTTACAGAACACTCTCCCTATTCTATTTTACTTTTAAATGTACAGCAGCCATTGGAGATGTGTATTATCATTGTGGCTTTACAGGTGGGGAAATGAAGGTTCACAGACAGCAATGTCACCCTGTCACTCGGCTGCTTCATAGCACGGCCAGGGCAGAGGTCCTCCAGCTGAGATCCAAGTCTTTTCATGGTAGTCATTTTAATGCCTGCAAGTGAATTCTCTGCAGAGGACCAGGGATGTGGTTGTTTCTTTACCTCTCAGATTCTACCACCAACTCCCTTGTTCCGACTCTGTACATCAGGTGCTCTCGGGAAAGTCGGGGAAAGGCTAGTGAGCCATCTAGAATGAGACCAAGCCTTCAATAATTCAAGTCCAAGGGGACCCTCCGGTGTGTGTACCTGCGTAATCAGCCACGAATAATCCTTGACTTTAAAATCTACTATTCTCGCCGATTAGATGTCACTGCTTCCTGAGTTACTTTGTCCCTAACCCTCAAGGTCTCCACTGGGATGGGTGGCAGAGTCACATGTTCCACACTGTCAGTCAATCATTAGCACTGAGAGAGAAACAGAAGCATTTGCTTTTCCAGTGGAGAGGACAAAATGAAAGTGATGGGTAACAAAGAATAAAGCAATACTGTGCAAATGAGACACAAAAGTTATACATAGAAGACAGAGGCAGAGGCAGAGGTACAGGCACAGGCACAGACACAGACACAGACACAGACACAGACACAGACACAGACACAGACACAGACACAGACATAGATACGTTAGATATTGTCTTAGTTAGGGTTGTTGTTGCTGTGATAAAACACCATGACCAAAACAACTTGGAAAGACATTTTCTTAATTGAAGCTTCTTCCTCTCTCAAGACTCTTGCTTGTCTCAAGTTAACATAAAAGTAGACAGTATATATATCCACATCCACATATATGTGTATGTGTCTAGATATAACATATGAGAATATTTATTAATAATATATACATATACTCATATATATATGCATTATTGGTTGGGTGTAATGGTGCATACTTGGAAGGCAGAGGCATGCATATCTCTATGAGTTCAAGGCTAGCCTGGTAGATATAGTGAGTTCTAGGATAGCCAGAGCTACATAGTAAGACCCTGTGTCAAAAAAAACCATAAAATAATACATACACAATATATATGTTATATATGTGTATATACATATATAATACACATATTATGTATATGTATGCATATATACTTTCCAACATTTCTATATTAGAATATGCTGGGCAGAATGGTTATCTGTTCCATTAAAATAAAAGAGGAAAATGAGCTACTTGCCTAGGTATGTAATAAGTTGGAGTGTTTCCATAGAAAGATGACATTACCCCCAGGAGACTCAGAGAAATGGCCCTCGGGCCTGAGAGAGTTCTGAGGTTTCTGGGTAAAGTCAGGATACTATGCTGTTGAGAAATCTTCCTGGAGACACTGATGGTTTAGACATGAAGTGCCCTATAAAGAAGCCTTGCATGCTGAAAGCTTCATCTGCAGCTGGTGGCACTGTTCAGAGTCGACTCCACCCTGAGGATACTGACTTCATCAACAGGTCAAGCCAGGGATGGCATTATATAGTAGGGAGTGAAGTCTCCTGTGGGAAGCAGGCCTTGGATTGAGGAGCCATAATGGGCAGGGTCTACCCATCTGCTGCTCTTTACTGTGCTCTCTACCCCTTAACCAGGCCACCATGTGTGACCTGCTACAATGTCCTGCCTTGCCATGAGGTCACAGCAAAGGGACCAAGCACCATGCACTGAGCCATTTAAACACACAGCCCAAACAACATTTTGTCCCTCAAGTTTATTTGCTCAGGTGTTTTGGTATAGTGTCATACAGCTAATTAGTATATCTGTCTAGATACTAGAGCTTGCACTGATAAAACAATTGCATAAGAGCGCTCTCTCTCTCTCTCTCTCTCTCTCTCTCTCTCTCTCTCTCTCTCTCTCTCTCTCTCTGTGTGTGTGTGTGTGTGTGTGTGCGCGCACACACACACATACACACACACATGGCTCCATGGCTCCTTGTACACATAACCCTTAACTCCTAGAGCCTGCACGAGGAGAGACTAGCTCTGAGGAAGGGGGATGAATCAAATGACAAGGGAGGTCTCTAGGTTCCCACAGCAGTGTAAGGCCAGGCCTTGGTTGACCTCATGCTGGAGTGCGAGGACCACACCAGCTGCAGAACAGAACTTGTCCTTCAAGAGTGATGATGTGAGCACAGCAACTAGCACAGCCAAACAAGCATCACTCCCAGCCGCCAGGGAAGGGCTTTGTGCTAATTCTTTACTTTCTTCCCACAGCAGCAGCTTCTGTGAAGAACACATGCACCTGTGTTACTGGAATTGCCACAGAGGTGGCTCTGGGTAGGATATAAGACATTCTCACAGGATGAGGTTTTGGAGATATTTAATTTAGATAATCAAGGGCTGTGACCCAACTCCTACTTTTAACTAGGACAGTGGCTCACTTATATCACACGCAATCTTCTGCCAATAATAGCTACAAAATCTGAGTAAAATTTCCCATGCTGTTTGAAGTCACTGGAAGATAAAGCAAAGCAGGCAAATTGATGAGGTGAGATCGCAAGAGATGAGGACAATATTGAGGTGAGCCCCTTCCTCTTGTTGTGTGTGCCAGATGGTAATGCAAGCTACTCAAGGCAAATACCCTAGCCCAGATGGATCTGCCAAAGCTTAGGCTCAGGTACAGAGGCATCTAGACTCCCAAGCCCAAGATCTTAGAGATAAAAGAGGATTTTTGAGAATTGAGCCAAAGACTCTCTACAATTTTGAAAAGCTTGGTGTGTGTGTGAGAGAGAGAGAAAGAGAGAGAGAGAGAGAGAGAGAGAGAGAGAGAGAGAGAGAGAGAGAGGGAGAGAGAAGCTCAAGAAGAAAATACTAAGAAACTGGGGGAAAATCCAGACTCACAGACACAAAAGTTAGAGCTCCAAGGATATGAAAGGCAACCAGCTTTAAATAGAGACTCAGGGTTAGAGCTGAGCACTGAGCACTGCCTTTGGATCAGGAGTAACTACCTAGGAGTGTAATCAAGCAAGAGGTGGCAATCATGCAAACCCAGAACCTGCCTCCACTAAGGTGGGGTGACCTACCCGATCATCCCCTCCATCCAGAAGTAAAGAAGTTAAATCCCTTCTACAGGAAGACAGCATTGTTCAGAGCCCCCTACAAAAATAAATAAACTAAAATTCCAATAAGGCCTTGTGATGGCTGTTCTTGGTTGTCAACTTGACAGCATCTGGAATTAATCAAACCCCAAGTGACTGGGTACACATCTACGGGAGACTTGTTTTTTGTTGTTGTTGTTGTTTTGTTTTTTGTTTTGTTTTGTTTTGTTTATTGCATCATTTGCAGTGGGAAGAGTCACACTGAATCTGGATGTTTTGAAGTGGGCAGATCTACCTTGAATCTTGGCCACAGCTTCTGGTTGCAATGCTTGAAAGGACGTGGAAGAAGGGAGTGCTTACTCTTTGCCGGATTGCTCTCACTCTTGCTGGAAAGAGTTTACTGGCATTAGAGCCTACCTTGGGATTCCAGTGCGTTCTAAACATCAACTGTAACATCCAGGCTCGAGGTGCTGAACAACTCCTGGATTCTTTGAGTTTCCGCTAGGAGACAGCCATTGTTGGAATAGTTGGATTACAACCTACAACATTGCAGAGTGTGTGTGTGTGTGTGTGTGTGTGTGTGTTCTCATATATATCTGTGGTATATATATTTGAGAATTCTGACTACACTACTAATACAAGCTAATACTACTAATACATTGCAAATACAGGCTTCCTTAGAAACAGAATGTGGTCAATGGTTGAGCACATATTCCTCTTAGAGAGAGTTTTCACTTCTCAGTTTCCAGTGCCTACATCACACCGGCATAACTGTAACTCCAGCTCCAGATAACCCATTACTTTCTTCTGGCCTCAGCAGACACTTGCAATCACACACACACACACACACACACACACACACACACACACACACACACACACACATCATGATGATGATGATGATGATGATGATGATGATGATGATGATGATGATGATATTATTTTTTAAAAGAGAGCTTTGTGAGTAAACCCTGAAAAGAAGCAGGAACAATAGAAACCGGCCTGGGGATGATTTTATGACTGAGTTATCACACAAGACTTTAATTTAAAAGACAATCATTGTCTGAAGGCAACATAGGAAAAGATGGAGAATGAGAAGTTCCAAGAAAAAATACAAGCAAACAGAAACTCTAAGATTGAAAACTACAGCAACTCAAATTTATAAATCAGTAACAACCTTAACAGAAGGTCAGGTGGAGAGTGAAATTACAAGAGGCAACTGCTCAGAATGGACACAGCATGAAACAAGGGCAGAGGAAGCATGCAGGAATGCAGCTAGTGGGGCATGGTGGCCAGGTGCAACAGAGCTGAGGAGGAGAGCTGAAACGGTAGAAAAGAAATACCTGGGGAGATAAGATTTTTAAAAAATCTTCCCCAATTGATAGACAGTTGGCAATAGGTTTAAAAGGCTCTATAAACATTGAAGGATGAAACAAAACATAGTACCTAGGCGCATTGCTAGAGTACAGAGACAATTGGGAGGCTTCAAAGGTCCAGGGGCAGACAAGATTGAGGCCTTACTTTCCAATGAATGGCAGTCAACTCGGTTTTAATGATCACAACCAAAGACAGCAAAATAATACCTTTAAATTATTGACAAGATTTCTAGGACCCTCTGGATCCTTCTACTTTGCCATTCTCCCATGCTTCTCTCATCTAGAGTCCCAATAGAATGTCCTCCTCTCTGTCTCAGTTTCCTGGTAGAACATTATGATAGGCAGATTTGGGCACAGGGGTCCCGCTCAAACTAAGGCACCAGCCAAGGACAATACAGGCCGTAAAACTTAAACCCCTACCCAGATCTAGCCAATGGACAGAACATTCTCCACAATAGAGTGGAGAGTGGGATATGACTTTCTCACGTACTCTGGTGCCTCACCTTTGACCATGTCCCCTGGAGGGGGAGACCTGGTGGCACTCAGAGGAAGGACAGCAGGTTACCAAGAAGAGACTTGATACCCTATGAGCATATACAGGGGGAGGTAATCCCCCTCAGGAACAGTCATAGGTGAGGGGAATAAGGGGAAAATGGGAGGGAGGGAAGAATGGGAGGATACAAGGGATGGGATAACCATTGAGATGTAACAAGAACAAATTAATAAAGGAAAATAAATAAATAAATAAAGAAGAAAAATAAATAAATAAATAAATTATTGACAAGAAACAACCAGCAGCCCCAAGTTCTGTGCATAACACAGAAGTATTGCCTGAGTAAATACAGGTTTAGATTAAAAAAAAAAAACTAAAAATCTAATTATAGTAGGCAGATGATAGAGAGAAACGTAAAGAGAATTGTTCACATAGGAGAGACCCTAGAGGCAGGACCCTGGACAGAACTGTGACCCTTCTGGTTTGAATTTAAAATGTCCCTCTCCAGCCCTTGCATTGATACACTGGGTCTCTGTTTGTTAGTGCTGTTTGGGGAGGTTGTGGAACCGTTGGAATGTGCAGACTTGCTGGAGGAAATTCATCACTGGGGCCAAGGTTTGAGAGTTGACAGCCTCGCCCCACTTCCTGCTCCCTCCCGCTGACTCCCGTGTGTGGATGGAAATATGACGAGACAGCTTCCCGTCCCTGCCATCTTGTCTGTCTGTTGCCATGCCCTCCGCCATGATAACTCAATCCCCTTACACACATAAGCCGAAGAAGTAAACCCTTTCCTCTTTCTTAAGTTGCTTCTGGTCATGATGTTTATCACAGTGACAGAAATGTAACTTATTCAATGATAAAATGTGTGTGTGTGGTGGGGGGAGGGGCAGGGGGGCCGGGGAGCCGGGGATCGGGCGGGGTTGGTGGTGGTGGAGAGATGGCTCAGCGATTAAGGGCACTGGCTGCTCTTCCAGAAGTCCTGAGTTCAATTCCCAGCAACCACATGGTACCCCACAACCATCTCTAATGAGATTTGGTGCCCTCTTCTGGCATGCAGGTGTACATGCAGGCAGAGCACTTACAAAAATAAAATAAATTAATTGTTTTTTTATGTGCAGGAGTACAAACTACTGCCAAGAACACATGAGCATGTGTCTCTAGATGAAAACTGACGCTGGGATGTTGGCGTTATGTGTTTAATTCTGCCGCTGTGATGAACCATCAACCAAAAGCATCTTAGGGAACAAAGGGCTTGGTTCAGCTTACGTTAAAGTCCGTCGCTGAGGGAGGGCAGGGCAGGAGCTCAGCAAGAACTTGATGCAGAAACCATGCGAGACACTGCTTGCTAAGCTTCTGGCTCGTGGGCTTATGTTCAGCTAGGTGGGGTTTTGTTGTTGTTGTTGTTTTGTTTTGTTTTTTAATCCCAGGACAACCTGCCTGGTGCATGGTGCTGCCCACAGTGGGCTGGACCCTATCCTATAGTTAACAATCAAGACAACCCCCACAGACATGCCACAGGACAATCTTATCTGGGCAATCTCTCATCTGAGACTCCTTTCTCACATGCCTCTAGGCTCTGTCCAGTTGATAATTAAAGATAATTAGGACATACTATATCTTTAGAACTAAATTACATAGTTCCTGTATGATACATAGGAAATCTGATAAGTTAAGTAACAGACTGCTATAAAATTCTAACTCTTCCTGTATGTAGTCATTTAAAAAGTGACTGCACACAGCAGGTTTTAAGCTAATGCTTCACATTATAATAGCTACTTAAACTAGAAAACACACATTAATAACCTCCAAATGGGGCAAAATAAAAAACAAATACAATTAATTAACCTAAAATCCAGAAAAACAAAACAAAAACATGATACATTTTAATATAAATATTTTAGTAATTAACATTAAATGGTAATTGACTAAGTTAATCTAATTAAAGAATATCTTTAAGGATAAAAATTACCAAATATGTGCTGTTTATGAGACACATATTTAGAGATATTTTTGTTCCCTTTTCCATTTTTACTTGTACGTTTAGGGGGTGGGGGGGTGCATGTTTGCATTTCTTTGTGTACATGTGGGAAGGTATACCCATGTGGGTGTCCATGGGTCTGGATACCTGAGGTTAGTGTTGGGAATCATCTTTGATCACTTTTCCTCCTTAACAGTTGAGACAGAGTCGCTCAAGCAAACCTAGAGCTTGCTGAACTAGCTGGTGCTTGCTCTTGGGGTGCTTGCTCTTGGGGTACTTGCTCTCAGGGGTCCCCTGCCTCTGCCTTCAGAGACTGGAATTACAGGCATTCTGCCTATGGTTCATCCTGGTTCTGGGCATCTAAACTGCGATTCCCCATGCCTGTTGACGAACACAACCACTGAGCCATCTCCCTAGTCCCAGACCTTAATATAAAATCACAGTAAACAATAAACAACAACAAAAAAAAAAGTAGAGAAGCCAGCATAGCTATGCTAAAGCTAATCAAAATATATTTTACTTTAGGAAATACGTTAAAGCTTGTATAAGAATATTTACAAATGCATTTTTCACAATTGCCCAAAATTGGAATCTACCCAATTATCCAACAGTATAATAAATCAACATATGGCAGTCATGGAATGGAACATTACACAGGAATTAGAATAACAGGCTTCTACTAGATAAAATATGGTAGGCAAGTTCCATAGACACATCAGAACCCCAAAGGTACTTAAGCATTATGGCTCCACTTATTTTTAAAATATGTAATGCAGGGAAAATTAGTGGATTGTGGTGTAAGCCAAAATCGCAGGGGAGCTTTGAAGGAAGTGATGACCATTAACGACTATGGGAGACACTGTGGGCTTTGACACCTTCCATTCCGACCTGGGCACGTGTCCATCTCTGAAGAGTCACGGAGAGCGACACTTAAAATCCAATCCCATTCAATAGGCATTTGTTTTACTCCAATAGCAGGCGTGCTTTAACATAACAGAGTGTGTGCTAGGGAAGTGACTTTGTGGATGAAGGCTTGCCGTGCAAATGTGGAAACAGGCGTTCAGCTCCCAGCACCTACACAAAAAGCCACCTGTGGTGGTGTGTACCCGGGACCCCAGTGCTGAGAAAGCAGAGACAGGCCTTACTGGTCAGCCCTCCTAGCCTAACTGGTGATGTACAATGAGAGAGCCTGTCTTAAGGAATAAGGTGGAGAATGATCTGGAAGGATGCCTAACGCTCATCCTCTAACTTCTACATGCACATATATGTCCATGTACATGAACACACACACACACACACACACACACACACACACACACACACACACGCAGACAGAGACAGAGAGACAGAGAGAAACAGAGACAGAGAGACAGGAATTTCATTTTATGCATCAACAGCGAAGGGCATATAACCTATTTCTAGTGATTCTAATTACATTTGTAATAGACAATTAACTAGCCTTGTTTTGTATACACATTTCCCCAGGTATGATAGACACAGGAGCACAATGCTCACAAGAATCCTATTGCTAGGTTCTCAGTGTTTGTCTAGAAAATGTTGGAATCTTCTTCCCAAAGGCCATGCAGACAGACCGCAGATGTAACTTTTCAGAGGTGACGGGGTCACTGCAGCTACACACTCATGGAGTCAGCAACCTGCTAGATCTCTCGATGAGATGTTATCTGGCACATTCCGCAGCAGGAGGGATCCCTCACCAGATGCACAGCACGTACCATCACCATCCTGTTAGATGTCACAGTCCCCAAACCATGGAGTACATCAACTTCTATTTTTCATATATAAGAGTCACTTTGGGTATTTTTTTTTAAGTAATAGAAAGTGAACTAAAATGTCTGTTTGGTACGTCTATTATTCCTCTTTTCTAGAATGAGGAAAGTTAGTGACATTCCTCAAAAGGCATAGGGTGATACAGACATGCCGGCAATTACACCCCTGTCCTTCGTGTTCCTTCCTCCGTCTTCTCTCTTGCCTCTCTGTTGGCACACATTACAAGTGCTGGGGGTGGGGGGGAGCCCACTCCTTATTATTCCAGTGTTCATGGTGCAGCCCAAACCAATTAAGTCAGAATCTCTGGAGTAGAAAGCTGGCCGTGCTGTTTTATTTTTAAAGAAAAGCAACTACTTGTTTAATTATCACAGATAAAGAAGCTAAATCCTAACGGAGTTAGGTAGTCACTAATAACAGGATAAATGAGAAAGTAGTGAGATCAATATTTGAACCTCGGCATGGATAACCCCAGAACTGGAGTGTAATATTACCAGCCCATAACCAGGAGCTTAAAATTCTCTTTCCGGTACCCAAGACTCCACCTTAAAGGTGTATTCCCAACCACTGGGGCTGGAGCAGAGATGGTAGCCTTTGATCCATCAAGTTGCCCTGCCTTCCTTCATCAGAAATCACACAGAAATATGTCAGCACTTATTCTAAGAAAGACACACTGGGGGTGGGACACGGATTATGTCTTAGCTTATTAAAGTGCAAGTCATGCCTCAGACCTTGATAAGCTGGCCCTTTAAGGACTGAACCACTTCATGGTACCAAAACAGGCTCGCCTTTCATCAGCCTCTCAGAAGGGCCTGGATGACTTTATTACACCAAGTCTGCAAAGTGCACACTGAGAGAAGGTGGAGTGACGCTCGTGGGCCAATGAAGGAAATCTTGACAGAGAACATATTACAGTTAGAGAAGGCTGGCAAGGAAAAAATGCTTAATAATAATTCTGTGGGAATTCTTCTTGTCCAGAACTCAATATGAGAGTGGCCGAAGACAACAACAGGTGTTGGGCCTGGTCAGGTAAAGGTGCCACACTCACTAGTTCTAGCCATAGATAGATGACATCTATGCAGCTTTCCCAAGCATACTCTTCCAGCCACGGAGTGGGGGTTGAGTCTAACTAAAAACAGAGAAGTCTATACAGCATCTCCCTGCACCTTGCTGAATTATACGTGTGAGAAAGCAGGGAACAATGAAGGGTTCAGAAAATGTGTGTATTTCCTCGCACTGTGTGCTCACTCACTTTTCAGTGCCCTGGAGGTTCTGTCTCCATTATATCTAAGTTGACGCACACGTCATCCTGGCGCCAGACTCCCTTTACCACCCACTCCTGAAATTCAGATGAGACTGGCAAAGACTCGTCCCATATGCCACAGAGAAGCTCTGCATCCCTCCCCATCCTCCAGATCCTTGAGATGAGAGGACATCACAGTCACCTGGATCCTTTCCTGCTCGGAGCGCCACAGCCCAGCTGAGACCCCGCTAAGTCTGCGTCAGCTCACACTCTGTTCAGCTTTGCCCTGACCTGCTACCATTCATCTGGAATAAGTGGGGGCCATACGTTTACTGACTGTTTGGCACAATAAAGAGAAACTTTAAAGCACAGTTTAGCAAAAACAAACAACAACAACAACAAAAACCTACCACTGGAGCACCCTTGTGGTCTTAAAATGGCGACATCTGCTTTACCCGCCAACAGCCTCCCTCTCCTCCTTTCTCAACCTCTGCATCCCTCTGTCCCTCTGACTCTTTCCTTATGTCCATTTATTTACTTACTTGCTCCATCCAAGCTGTAACTCCCAGGTTGCCACCTCATTCCTCTGCGGGCCCATTTTGACCACCTGTTTCCCGGCTGTGCCACGCCCTCTCACCTCTCCCCAAACACGGGCATCTTTTTGCTGTTTGACTACGTGATTGTTTTACTCCTCAGAGACACTCTGTTACCAGATTTAAAGTGGTTCATTTTGGCGGAGCTTCAACCCAGTGCTCCAAGATCAGTTTAAAAATCCAACCAGCAGGGGATGGCCTTTGCCAGACATCGCTGGATGATCTCGGATACAGCTGGGTGTGTGCTGGGGCGGTGGGGGTGGGGGGTGTTGACTTTGCTAATTTCATCAGATTCTCAGAAGAAAGTTCAAATATGTTTGCCTGTTTGTTTGTTGCTTGTTTGGAAAACTACAATAAACTCTCTTGCATTAACAAATATCTATACCAGTGATTTAAAATTCCATTTTATATATGCAGAGTCTGTTCTTAGGATATCCATCAAAGGGCACCTTTCCTAAACCACAGGCCTCAGCAGCTGTAGAAACAGGACTCAGGCCGAGTCTAACTACAGCCACCTCACCAAACGCACGCCCTTCCTCTCTGAACTGCCCTGGCCTGCACAGAAGGCAGAGAGTACAAGGCTAATAAACAACTCCAGTTCTGCAGGATTTACCAACCAGCCACCCATTCAAGTTACGTCAGCGAAGCAGGCTTCTACTGTGTATTTCCAAATAAAAAGAGATGCTCTCCAAGTGGGCTCTAAGGCAAGCTGCTGAGAGAATGGCTCCATTTCCTTCCCCTCACTCGACTGGGGCACCACGGGAAGACTGCCAGAGCTCCAGAAAACTTACCTCCTCCAGTTGCAAAGTATGGCCAAAAACTTTCCTCACAAAAATAATTGTTAAGTATTTTTTTTAAAAAGATGACATTTAGTTATGTATTTTCCGAGGGAAGGTACACGTGCAGGCACAGCTGTGAAGTCAGAGGACGGTTTACGTAACTCAGTTCTTCTACCACGTGGGAGCCGGGGGTGCCCCTCAGATCATCAGCGTTGGCAGCAAGCACCTTTATCAGCTCAACCGTCTCACCAGTCCCTCGTGTGGTTTTTATCAGTTACATAGTCCTAAGTAACAAAGCCCACAAGTGCTCAATAGTTTAAAGCTGGAGAGACGGCCCAGGGCTTATGAGTGCTGGCTGCTCTTCCAGAGGACCTTGCACCTGCACCCCCAGGAGCCTTTGACTCCAATCCCAGGAAATCCAACGTAAATTTTTTGCATCAGTGAATCTCAGGCACCCATATGGTATACAGGTAAACATGCAAACAAAACACCAATGCATATAAAATAAATAGATTTTTAAACAATAAGATTCTGTTATTTCTCATTGGTCTGTGAGTGACTAGAGGAAAGCTTTAAGCACCCTATGATTGGCTGAATATTGGCCGAAACAAACCCCTGCATGCTTTGACTTTGGTTGGCTGTTTATATCTTGTGACTGTGTCAGTTCAGGGCATTGCCACGTGTGTCTTATAATTAGCTAACTGTGGGCAGCAGCAAAATCTTACGTGCCCTGTGATTGGTTAGCTTCTGGCAATTCAGTTACTCCTCCCATTGGATGTCAGTAGATTAGCTCACACCTCCTGAGTGGGGTACCAAGAGCAGATGTAGAAGGTGTTTAGTGTGTCTGTTAGACTCAGAAAGCAACGCCTGTCACCTCCGCTATATTCTAATAATTTCCATAGTGTTACATACAAATTGTATCCCCTGTCATTTTACATTGACACTCTAACCCTCAATGTAACTGTATTTGCAGACAGGGTCTTTTAAACAGGCAGTTGATATTAAATAAGGTCATAAGAGCAGCGCTACCACAGAACAAACTTGTTTCCTTCTGAGCCCAGCAAAGGCCCCATGAGAAGGAGAGAGAGAGAGAGAGAGAGAGAGAGAGAGAGAGAGAGAGAGAGAGAGAGAGGCAGAGGCAGAGACAGAGACGCTGACCAGCAGCCAGTTAGAGCAGTCACGCTGAGGCCAAGGCCTGCGGAGTCTTCTTTAGGCCACCAGGTCAGTGGTATCCTGCTGAGCTCTGATGTAGTAGGCCCACACACTATGCGAATCAAGGCTAGAAGGCTGGAGGCACAGACTCCCTCTCTTTGTAGAGTGTCTGGGAAGTTATGCAGCAAAGACTGGGAACACCGAGGAGGAAACTTGATGCCAATGTTATAATCAGAGCGGTTCTGTACTGGTACCCTAGTTATACCAACTCTGTATTAAGATGTAATTCATCTGAAAATGGCCACAAAGATCTCTGTGTTTAAAGGTCTGTGAGTGGCCTTCTTTACTGGGCATAGACGTGAACTCATGAAAGAGTGGTGCTGCTGGCTGTGAGATGGCTCAGTGGGTAAAGGTGCTCGGCTCCCAAGCCTGGCAACCCGAGTTCCATCACTCAAACCCACGTAAAGGTGTAAAAAGAGAAATGACTTCAGAAAATTGTCCCCTGGACACCTCGTGTGTACTTGCGGTTTGTGTGCCTACACTCGCACATAAACTCACACATGTTCACACACATCACATAAACAGACACTCCCACACACGTATACACATACCGCATTCATACACACATACATGAAACACACATATGCACACATATACATACACATGTACACATGTAAAATACATATGCACAAAAACATATACATACACTCAAACACACATTCACATATATCCACATTCACAACTACATTCACCTATATACACATGCACATACACATTCACCCATACACATATACATACTCATACCCATGTGCACATATACTCACACACACATGCACACACATTTATACACATATGGATGTACACTCATACATACATGCACACACTCACACATATGCACACGAACATTCACCCATGGGCACACACATGCACACATATACTCACACACACATACACACACCCATGGGCACACTCATACACATGTACACACACAAACATTCACAAAAGAACTAAGCTCCAGAAATAAGAAACTCTTTATATGTGTGACACATGCCACTATTCTGGTTGGAACTATGAGGGAGGAAAAACAAATCCTGAATTTATTTAAAAGAAAACACTTTAATGGCTGCAAAAGGCCAACAAGAGAAAAACTGGAATTTCAAGATGCAGAGAAAATTTATATCCACTGCTTTCCCATACTTTCTTATAGATCTACCTGACACTCGGGAATGGTGTGCTAAAAGCAGAGGTGAAAAAGATTCCCTGCTTATAATGTACTGCCTTCCCTGCTGATGTGCAAGGAGAGTGGAAGGCTGGCATGGGAGGGTCAGGGAAGGCTGGCACGGGAGGGTCAGGGAAGGCTGGCACAGGAGGGTCAGGGAAGGCTGGCACGGGAGGGTCAGGGAAGGCTGGCACAGGAGGGTCAGGGAAGGCTGGCACAGGAGGGTCAGGGAAGGCTGGCACAGGAGGGTCAGGGAAGGCAGGCACGGGAGGGTCAGGGAAGGCAGGCACGGGAGGGTCAGGGAAGGCTGGCACGGGAGGGTCAGGGAAGGCTGGCACGGGAGGGTCAGGGAAGGCTGGCACGGGAGGGTCAGGGAAGGCTGGCACGGGAGGGTCAGGGAAGGCTGGCACGGGAGGGTCAGGGAAGGCTGGCACGGGAGGGTCAGGGAAGGCTGGCACGGGAGGGTCAGGGAAGGCTGGCACGGGAGGGTCAGGGAAGGCAGGCACGGGAGGGTCAGGGAAGGCAGGCACGGGAGGGTCAGGGAAGGCAGGCACGGGAGGGTCAGGGAAGGCTGGCACGGGAGGGTCAGGGAAGGCTGGCACGGGAGGGTCAGGGAAGGCTGGCACGGGAGGGTCAGGGAAGGCTGGCACGGGAGGGTCAGGGAAGGCTGGCACGGGAGGGTCAGGGAAGGCTGGCACGGGAGGGTCAGGGAAGGCAGGCACGGGAGGGTCAGGGAAGGCAGGCACGGGAGGGTCAGGGAAGGCTGGCACGGGAGGGTCAGGGAAGGCTGGCACGGGAGGGTCAGGGAAGGCTGGCACGGGAGGGTCAGGGAAGGCTGGCACGGGAGGGTCAGGGAAGGCTGGCACGGGAGGGTCAGGGAAGGCTGGCACGGGAGGGTCAGGGAAGGCTGGCACGGGAGGGTCAGGGAAGGCTGGCACGGGAGGGTCAGGGAAGGCTGGCAGGGGAGGGTCAGGGAAGGCTGGCATGGGAGGGTCAGGGAAGGCTGGCATGGGAGGGTCAGGGAAGGCTGGCATGGGAGGGTCAGGGAAGGCTGGCATGGGAGGGTCAGGGAAGGCTGGCATGGGAGGGTCAGGGAAGGCTGGCATGGGAGGGTCAGGGAAGGCAGGCACGGGAGGGTCAGGGAAGGGGACCCAGCATGTGCTGGAGATTCATCCACCAAACACCAAGTTAGTGCAGACCAGAGAGAAACCATAAGGCACACAGGCCCAAGCTATGGCAGAGTAGATGTGGTAAAAATATCCCTCTGGTGCCTTCCAGCTCTGAACAGCTGCCACCCTGAGAAGTTCTGGTAGCAGGAAAGAAAAACAGAAGTGAGACATTTCCTAGGCTTTGGAAGCAGGGCTGGAGGGAAGAGAATTCTCCACAATCCCACTGAGCTGGCATGTGTGTGGCGGAGCAAAGAGCTGCCTTCTGAGAGCTGGCAACTTGGTCCTCAAGCCCAGAGAGACAGGAGTGGTGACGTCAGCACTCACATTCCAGGTCCTGTGCAAGGAAAGTCTGCTCCTAGCTACATACCATGTGATTCCAGGGGTGAGTAAAGCCCAAATAAGCCACGGCAAAGCCTGACTAAGCTGAATGGCAGGCTCAGCCCCTGCCCTAGAGGCCTGCGAAGTGCAGTCAGAGCGAGCCCTAAAGCAAACAGCAAGGCCAGAGCAAGAGGAATCATCCTACTAGGTGTCAGCACATTCCACGGGGCTGTAGTGCTCAGAAAGCAAAGCTCTACAATGAAGACAGACACACAGGGCTGAGCAGGGCTTCATGGGTGAAGTGCATACCACCCAAGCATGAAGACCTCCAGAGCCCATGTAAAATCTGAGTGTATTGCCACATGTCTGTGAAGTCAGGGCCAGGTGTCAGTGGAGGGCAAGACAAACACAGGTGCATCCTGGGGGTTTGATGGCCAGCCAGTCTAGCTGAAACTATGTTCCGGGCTCAGTGAGAGACTCTGTCTCAAAAGAATCAAGTGGAGAACCTGGATAATGGCCACATGCACGCGCACGCGCGCACACACACACACACACACACACACACACACACACACACACACAGTGTACATGAATCACACACATGCACAAAACCATCCAGATAGAGCAAGAGAACAGAACAGAGCCCAGAAATAGCCCCATGCGTTTATAGTAATTGATTATCGCCAAAGACAGTTGGGAAAGTAGCCTCTTGAATAAATGGTGCTGGGTAGGCTAGCAAGATGGCTCAGCAGATAAAAGTGCTTGACTCTGACCCAAGAAGCACACAGGTGGCATGAGATAACATACTCCTGAGAGTCATCTAACCTCCACACATGTGCAGTGACACATGATAACACACACACACACACACACACACACACACACACACACAGGCACACACAGGCACACACACACACTACACTCTAAATAAAAGGAGTAAAGTTAATTGTGCTAGGAAAACAGAGTATCAACATATCTAAGAATGGAATTAGGCCCTGTTCTTATACTGCATACAAGGATCAACTCAAATGGACTTAAAGTTAAACACTAGTATTGAAACTGACAAATGAACGGAGGAACGCACAGCTAATGTCCCATGCTGTTGCTCTGGGCAACGATTTTTTATCTATCCCTGATGCCACCAGCAATAAAAACAGAACTAGATAAATAGGATTACATCAAACTGAAAGGCTTTGCACAGCCAAGGAAATGATAACTAAGAGACAACCAATAGGATGAAAGAAGACATTTGTGAGCCACACAGCTGTTAAGGGATTAATATTCAAAATCCGTGAAGAACTCAAACTCAATAACAGAAAATGCAGACTTTTTAAAATGGGCAAATGGCCTGAGTTGTCAGTTCTCAAAAGAAGACATAGAAATAGGCAGTGGGCATAGGAAAAAATGCTTAGCAATGCTAGGAGATGAATGCAAGTCCACAGGAAGGTGCTGATTCATGCTTTCTAGGATGGCTGGTGCTAACTGAGGAAAGATAATACATGTTGGCGGGGGAGGGGAGAGGGGGGCAGGAAGGGCGGGGAGGAAGTCCTTGTGGACTAATGGTGGGACTAAGGATTCTTACAGCTGCTGTGGAAAACATGATGGAAATGCCTTAAAATTTAAAGACAGAATGACATTATGAGCTGCCGTCCTCATATCGGCAACACAATCCAAAGGCTACTGCATCATTATACTAAGCAACCTAACTGTCCATCACAGGACCACCGAGTAAAGAAAATATGGTGTGTATTGAAGATAAAATATTTTTATCCTTAAGATGCAAGGACATCCTACCATGTGTTACAACATGGATGAACCAAAGGACTTAAGTGACACAGAATAAATCTATAGACATGGATCCTGTGTGGCTATACATACATACATACATACATACATACATACATACACACATACATACATGCACGTGTGTGTGTGTGTGTGTGTGTGTGTGTGTGAGTGTGTGTGTGTGTGTGCACGTGTATGGGGAGTAGAGATATCAGGTTCATGTCAATCAAAGTTATAAAATTTCAGCTTTCCAGAAAAATAAGTTCAACAAATCCACCATCTGTGATAATGGCTATAGCTAAACCAACAAAACATTATGTATGAAAAAAATTGCTAAGAGTTCTTGATGCAGAAAAGATGTGTACTAATGTGAACATTTATTATCACATTTTAGCAATTACATGACATGCAATATGTCAAAATATCATGCATACTATAAATAATCAGAATTTAAATTTCCAAATTATAAAAATAAATGTAAAAAAATAGTCTGAATTCCAACATTCTCTTAGAACTTTTAAAAAATACTTTGGTAATAGCCACTATTAGGTGATGTTTACCTTGTGTGGTGTGGCCCTTGCTGTGGCTCCAACACTTGGAGGTGAAGGTAGGAGGGGTCATAAGTTGCAGAACAGCCAGAGCTGCCCAAAGAGACCCAGTCTAAAAACAAACAACAACAACAAATACCCCTAAATGAACAATGGGTCCTGTTAAAAGATATAGGAACCAATTTGAATGTGCATCCATCAGTGAAACAGGAAGCAATTTGGGCATTAAAATAAAATGTGATTAATGACTAAATCTATTAAATAAAGATGAATGTATGATCCTATAGTGATATGGAATAAACTTAGATGACAGTCAGTGCAGCCTCAAGTATGACTACACTCAATGCTCTTTTTAAGGGGACAGAACATTAAGTTTACCATGTCAAGCCTGATAGAAGCCATTTCAGCCATTGCTGTTACCATCAGACCACAAGAAAGGAAAAACATGACAGTGGCCAATTAGGCACAATACAGGATAGCCTCATGTGTGTGGCTTTCTGACAAAGCTGCAGAAGTTTAATTAACCAGAAGGTAAGATCACAGTGACACAGAGTACACAGAGATGTCCCACGTCCTGCCCAGTTACAAATGCCAAGGGCCGATGAGGAACTTTTTCAGACGGCTCTCACTGAACACTGTGTTACTTGGGGGCAGGGTCTTTCCTTACAAAGAGGACGTTGAGGGCAGCTGACAGGACTCAGGGTGAAAGTGGTGTGTTCATAATGCAGATAAGCCCCTAGCATTCAAGAGTGCACGGTGGCTATTCAGGGGGCTAACTCCATTCTTGGGAGATGTGGTAGGTGGTGACACAGTGTCCTGTGTCCTGTGGACCCTTACTTGAAAATATATAGAGAAAATTTTATTTTCTCCTCTATGATGTTAGAAACGTTTCAAGCTATTTCCAAATTAACAAGATGATATTGTTTTTAATAACCCAAAATATCCAACAGTAACAAGTTTAGTAAACCACACACACCGTCTACCAATCAAAATCACAGAGCAGGAGCCAGAGAGACACCACAGAGCTCAGCGGTGAGGGGGCTTGCTGCTTACGTCGGTAGTCTGAGTTCAATCCTTGGAAGTTGAAAGGAAAGAACCAGTTCCCACCAGCTGTCCTCTGACTTATACACGCTCACCATAGTATAGATCTGCACACATACACATACACACACACACACACACACACACACACACACACACACACACAAAGTAGATGACTATGATAAAAAAAATTTTTAACTTAAAAATCTCACAAAGCAGACCTTCGAAAGGACTCAGTGGGTAAAGACGTGTGCACACGCCTCAACGCTTGCTTTCAACTCCTACGTCCTACTATGAAAGGAGAGAGCTGACTCTCAGAAGTTGTCTCTGATCCTTCACACACATGATACAGCACATGCATGCTTGTACTCACACATACCCATCAAGTGCATAAACGATAATAATGAATAAAATATTTTTAAAAAACAATTGTTGGCAAAATTATAAAAACCTAAATGGGATTGTTCAATGCTGACAGATTAGAAGGCTAGGCATATATGAGAGCAATGCTGCCCATAAAACTGGCGTGTAAGTCCAACATGACTTCATGTGATATTCTGCCTGGCTACTGGTTCGAAATATAAAAAGCTATGAAATATATGCAGCCAATTTTCAGATCTAGACTAACTAAAACAATCTTGTAAATAAATGATTGACAGGACCTGATATTAAGTTTTATTCTAAAGTAATAAGCAATGAAGGCAGTCTGAACTGAATTCAGGGTGGAGAGCTACATTGAGGGAACCATTTTGGACATTACCATACATGTGATGTCACTAAATTTCCACCTCATCTATATATAGCAAGTAGCATACTGACTAGTTTATAGGCAGAGAAAGAGCCATGTTACCTATTGAGGTTTAGGAATGATTGTCCCCCCAGAAGTCTTGGTTGAAGGCTTGGTCTCCACCTGGTAGCATTATTGAGAACTGATTGGATACTTGGTACAGCTCCATCAGTAGAGTAACTCATGGGTGACTCAGGTGGTTGGGCTGTTTGAAAGTGGAGCTGAGTGGAAGGAAGTAGCTCCCTGGGGCTTGCCTTGAGGGATGCTCCTTGTCCTCAGGCCTTTCCTTGCCATCTCTGCTGCCCTCGTTTTCATACAAGCATCTCTAACCCACTCTGTCTCTGCTACACCCTATCAGCCATGATGCTCTGCTACCAGCAGCCTGGAGCTGGCGCAGCCAAGTCTACCATGAACTGAAACCCTGAGTCAAAGTAAGCCTCAGGGAGTCTGCTTGGTTTTTTGTTTGTTTGTTTGTTTGTTTGTTTGTTTGTTTGTTGTTTTAATGAAATGCCAACTAATGTGAGACATTTTCTCCCTGTGCAAGCATTAATTCAAGATGAGAGTGTGTACCTGGGCCCTGTCCTACTTGTATTATTCTTCCTATGATAAAATATCCGGACAAAAGCAACTTAGGGAAGAAAGGGCTTATTTTACCTCACAGTTCCGGGTGACAGTCCCTCACTGCAGAGACGCCAGAGAGAAGGAGCTTGAAGCAGCTACTCACGGTGTCATATTGGCAGCCAAGAGCAGAGAAAAATGAAGGCACGTGTGCCCACTTGCCTGCTTGGGCTTAGTTTGAGTTCTCCACTCTAGCACAGTTTCAGCAGCCCCTGTCAAGGGAGTGGTGTTGCCCATAGTGGACTGAGTCTTCCCACATGAAGATGTGCCCAAGGGTCAGCCCCGTGTAGACAATGCTCCATTGAGACATCCCTTCTAGGTCATTCTACGTTGTGTCGAGCTGACAATTAAAGTCATTGCTTGGAAACAACAATAGTTGTTTAAAACAACAGCAACAATAAAAACCGACATGACCTCCAGTCATCCGGGAAGAGGAAATCTCAACTGAAAATAATTGCCTCAATCAGATTGCGTTGTGAGGTACCTTCTCAATCGCCGGTTGGCCTAGGGGGGCCCAGCTCGCTGTAGGCAACGCCATCCTTAGACAGGTGGGCGTGGCTACGTCAGAATGACACTGGAATCATGGGGGGGGGGGGGATGCCAGCCGTCAGGTCCCGCCACGCTTTCTGCTTCAAGCTCCTACCTCGAGTTCCCCACTCAGCGTCCCTCAGTGGCAGACTGTGACTTGTAAGCTAAATAAATCTTTTCTCCTCTCAGACTGTTTTTGGTCATGCTGTCTGTCATGGTGACAGAAAGTAAACTAAACTAGGACAGTGACCTTGGAAATATAAAGTCCCCCCCCAGCCCCAGCAGGATACAAAAAGAAAATTCAAAACATAAATGGAAATTTTGGGCTCCATCAAGTCTAACTTTCTCTGCTCATCAAATGTCACCATTTAAAAAAACGAACAGACAACTCACATGTTTGAAGAAACACTTATATCTATCCGTGGCCATGAACTTGTACGCAGACTAGAGCAGACCTATGCCTGCGTACCAGCCCCAGCTCAAGTTTCACCTTCAATGGATTAAATTACCTGATATCAAGCACAATCTGATAATTTTAAGTGGAAGTTTCCAGAAAAATGAATTTTAAATTGTACATCATTCTGATTACGAGGATGAAGCCTTCAACCATCCCATTCCATCCTACTGGAGACAGAATCCTTCCTTGGCCCAGTGTGTACACTCTCCCCTCGTTAGCACTTAGTAGGTGTGCTGGCTGTCAGATTGACTTGTGCTGTCACAGTGCCTGTGGTCAATAAACTACAGCCTCTGCTGAAAACTCCTATTACAGTATATTGTTACAACTCTTCAGTTTCATCAATGTGTCTAATTTGTAAATTAAACTTTATCCCAAGCCTATACTTATCATACACAAGGGAAAGCAGCATGCATAGTATTCTGAACTTTCCACATTTACGCTAAAGATCTGGAATGCAGCCCCTGCAGATAAGAGGACAGTTCTATACAGGAGGAAATTATAAATCAATATTTTAAATGAGAAACAACTTTTTTCCCAAAATTGGCAAAACACTTCAATAGATTGTTCACAGAAAGATTGCTCTTTAAGGGAACTTAACATCTCCTTCAATTTATTTCTACCGTGTTTTAAAGTTTGCATCTTAGAAACCATTTATCTTCCTAATTATGTTTATTCCTAGGTGGATTTTATTTTGAGGCTAGTGTAAACAAAATTTGGATTTTTTTTCTATTTCTTACTCAGGATATTTTCCATTGGGGAAGACAAAGATTACTGATATGCTGTGCTCTGATTTCATATTACACTACTTTAGTGAAAATATTTATCAGTCCTAAGAGTCCTCTGGTAGAGTACGAGCTCTGAAAGTTCCAGGGGAAAACACTTCCATCTACCTGCACAGACTAGGGCTCTCTGGAAGCACTCGGTAGCTCACAAAACTAGGAATTGACAACTTGGACTGAGTAAAATTAAAAATCTCCTGTGCGGCAGAAAAAGTGAGAGACCACAGCACAGGAGACTCCTCCAGCTACACATCTGCAGAGGACTAATATCTAGACTACATAAAGAACTCAAAAATTAAACCAAAGCCAAATGATCCAGCCACTACACACACAAGTGAAATGACCAGAGTTCTCAAACAATGACCCCAGGACACGTGTAAGAGCACCAACACGAGCAGCCTCAAGAGAACTGAGCATCAAAACTGTACTGAGAGGCCCTCTCACCCCGTACAGAATGGCTGACACCAGGAACAAATGCTGGCAAGGGTGGGGGGAAGGAGTGGAATGCTCATTCACATTTGGAGGCGTTTAAAATGAGTTCATCCACTGTAGAAATCACCGTGAAGGGTCCGCACAAGACTAAAAACAGGACCATCGGGTCCACTCTTGGATATGAACCCAAAGAAATGTAAGCCAGAAAAGAGGCACCTGCCCATCCCTGTTCACCAACACAGTCTTCACCAGAGGCAAGTTACAGAATCAGCTTTAGCGCCCATCAACAGATAAAAGGATAAAGCAACACACGTGCAGGCACATGCGACACACACACACACACACACACACACACACACACGAATGTGCCCTCCACATGTATGCTGAACTTGGAGTTCGCTATTTTGTCTAGACTCACCAACCACTGAGCCGCAGGCTCCACGTTCCAGTGCTAGGACTACAGATGTGCACCACTGCATCTGACTTATGTGTGTGTCGGGGATCTGAACTCCGGGGTTCTCATGCCTGCCCAGCAATCACTAGACCCGAGGAGCCATCTCCCCAGCTCTGATTGATGCAATGTCAATGCTGCAAAGTTTTATTCCGTAAAAGTACACCTCAATGATTCCAGATGATTGTCACCTAACAAAACAACACAAAAGTCACCACAGCCAATTTATAACTAGCCAGATGCCAGGGATGCTGTGGCTTGTGTCCGGCTGTAAAAATCATCCTGCCGAGGGTTTGGTGAATCCAGTTACAGTTATAGCTAAATACCACACAACGGCACGCTTTGGTCAGCTATGGGCCACATACATGGCAGTGGCTTCATTATTACATCATGTGTCCTAGAGATGTCACTTTTGTTTAACTATACTCTGTAATGTTGGCAGTTACAAAAGTTGTGAATCTAAATATCACTGCGTTGAATGACTTATGACTCTATGTCCCCATGGTTAGCAACCCCAGCTTTGAAATCAGCCGGATCTACAGTCAAAATCTACTTCATACACTTTCCTACACTAGCCCCACACTATTCTTGATTTGTGTGGATGTGTGAATATCTGTGTATCTGTGTGTGTGTGTGTGTGTGTGTGTGTGTGTGTGTGTGTGTGTGTGTGTGACAGAGACAACCCCCAGGCATCATTCCTTGAGTACTACTGTCTACCTTGATTTAAGGGGGAAGAGAATTCTCACAAAATTACCAAGCAGATTAGGTGTTGTTCAGTGAGCACCAGGGACCCCACCCCCACCCCCCACAGCCCTGGGATTACAGGTGCATGCCACCATATTCAACTTTCTTACAGAGGTCCTGGGTATCAAACTCAGTTCCTTGTACTTTCGCAGCAAGCACTTTACTGCCCGAGCTGTCTGCCCTGCCTTCCATACCCTTGTTTTTCCATCTCCCAGCCACAGTCTGGAAGTATATAGGCGGATATGCCCTCTCATCGCTGCCTTTTAAAGGCTCGCTTTGGGCTTCCTCACTTCAGATCTATCCCCGCGGGACAGAAGGTTTACTACAGGCCCAGTGATGCAGGCATCAAGAGATGATAAACGAACCCTTTACACAGCCCTGCACATCCCCATACACCCCAAACACCCCTCTTCTTCTTTGGGGGACAGCAAACTAAAAGCAAGACACTGGGGAAGTGCACCCAAAATGTACATTTTTCCCCCTTGAGTGAGAATGTCAAGGTGCAAATAAACATTTTCGTATCTGAGGGTTGTGCATGATCAGGGGTGCCAATCTTCAACCATGAATTTTCATTTAATGCCCCTTGGGAGTGCAATTGTTCAATGGGATTAAAAATGTGAATCCATTTCTGGAGACTAAGACAGACATCAAGGTTTCACTGTCAGAGTGCACAGAAGACAGATAAAACAGGGGGAAAAATCAAGACAAAACAAAACAAAAACAAAAACAAAAACAAAACCCAGCCTCACTGAGCTCATGCACCTCACCAGCCACTGAGTTTGGTTTAGAGCCTAAGCGAGGCCAAGGCTCCTGATTGACATTTGAAAGCTTGCTATCTACAGCCTTGCCTGTCGCTGCCAAACTCCCGCAGACTTCCTCAGCAAAGCCCCCAAACGCCCGTCTCCTTTCTCACTCCTGAACATAAGTGTGACCCTCTTCTCTTACTGTGAAGCAATGTAACATCTGTAGACTTAGTCACCAGCACTCCTGGGAACCCCCAGACGGTTCACTAAGCCAGAAAGGATGTCATGCAGGGTAGCGCGCGCCTTCCCTGGGAAGCTTAATGCTCACAATCCACTCTCACATTTTATCTCTGAGCAAGGCAGCAGCCATTTAGAATCTGATATGGGCTTTCCCGGAGTTACAAAAATAGAACTGCACCCGTGGTTGAAGATGGCTTGCCCCCTGCACCCTGCCACCACCCTTGATGGAAAACACCCAAGGACCAAACCTGCTGGTTGGAGTCTGCTTAAAGGAACTGGAGACTAACGAGTGCTAATGACAGATTAGTAACTGAATGTGTTTCTCTCTGGCACACTCACTAGTCCGAGGGGAAAGGATTTGGAGAGAAGCTGGGCAGCTGCTGGGAGCCTTTTCAGACAAGAAGAAATTTACCTTGATTTACCAGGCTTCCAGATACGTAAGAAGCCAAAGTAGGCCCTAGGTAAAGCTGATAGGTAAAGCAGGCACACAAAACGCAAATGTGGCCGGGCAGTGGGGGCGCATGCCTTTAGTCCCAGCTCTCGGGAGGCAGGGGCAGGCGGATCCCTGTGAGTTTGAGGCCAGCCTGGTCTACAAAGCAAGTCCAGGACAGCCAAGACAACACAGAGAAACCCCGTCTCAAAAACAAAAAACAAAGCAAAACAAAACAAAACAAAACAAAAAAACATGAACAAAAGCAACAAACAAAAGGCAGCTGTGAAAAGGCCTGGGTCAGGGTAAGTTTGGCTGGTTCTCTGGGAGGCTTCCTGGAGGTAGGAAGGAAGAAATGCCAGTTCTGTGATTTGTTTCCTTCCTGATCTGGGGTCTGACTCTAGGTCCAGACATCCTGCGTTTGTAACTGGGGTTTGGCCCCTAGGCTGTAGAGCGCAGAGAAGAGTTGAGTAGATACTGGGGAAACAACATCCGTTTGACTAATCAGGCAGCTGCAAGCAGACTTCGAAGACAGATTGGCTTAAACAGCAACTATTTCCTTCCCAGCCCTTGAAGGTGGAGGGGCATGGAGCCTTTGGGTGGTGGGGTCTTGTTGGAAGTGCTTACGTCATTGCAGGGAGCCCTTGTAGCACAGCGTTGGCCTCAGTTCCTTCCCTCGCTTTGAGCTTCCTGGCTGGTGGGATGAGTGATTTTTGCTCTACCTTGGACTCCTCCTAAAAATCTACCATCTCACCTCAAGCTCAAACTAACAAGTTCAATTAGTATCCTGAACCAGGAACTCCAAAACCTTCTCTCTCTCTCTATTTTTTTTTATAGTGATGAAAAGCCAACTAGCACAGGGCTCCATCATCACAACTAAACAACCCCTGCAAAAGTCCTACCACCAAATACCACTACACTGGAGGTCAGATGTTGTGTTTGTTAGTGCTATATGACCATGACAAGATGACTAACAGAACAAGTTAAAGGACAAAGGATTGATTTTAGCTCATAGTTGTAGAGGGGCTAGCCTGTGGTTGCTTGGCCTTATGTATGTATGGCTGGAAGGTGAAATAGAGCTGATTGCCACTGCTTGGCTGACAGGAAGCAGAGAAACAGACAGGAAGTGGTCAGGGATAATAAACTTCAAAAGCCGTGCCCCTCGGAAACCAATTTCCTTTACCTAGGTCGCACCTCCTAAAGTTTCCAGAACCTTCCAAAACAGCACCACAAAGAATGAAACAGTCAACAGATAAGCCATTGTCATAGTGAACTGGGTTTTTAAAGATAAAGGAAGCACCCACTGTGCACCAGGTACTAATTTTAGGCCCTTCCACAGCTTTACGTTACCCCAAAAGACCTGACCCAAGTTAGAAATTTTGATACACAGAAAAACTAAAGATAGATTGCATTTCTTATTTGTTTCCTTCACAGGGTTTTGTGTTTCCTTCTTAATGCTATTTTGAATTTGTTTGGCCTCAAATCATATTACATCCTTGTCATCTCCATTAGCTAAAATGTACTTACGGCTGATTATGCATGCAGAAAATAAATTAAATATCTGAATAACATTACGAGTAATTGGTGAAATTGCCTTATGTTTTCACATCCTTACAACAAAAAAGGCATCAACAAATGACCAGGAAAACAAAGGGATAATCCATTATAATTGTCCATATTACCATAGAGAGAGGACAGACACAATTATGGGCAATTTCAGTGTCTAAAAATCAAGTGTGATGAAAATTATATTGAAGTTAGCGACAAGAGCAAGAATTTACTTTAGCTGCTCCTTCAAAGCAACTGCCAATCGTGGGTGAACAAGAGCACCCCTGCGATGCAAAACCAGCAGCTGACCTAGAAGTGCACACTGCGTTGCTTAAGCTTCCGCAAAATATAAATCCTAGCTGATGTGTTTGTTCCAGTTTGCTTGGGTGATTCCCTATAACGGGGGTCTCCTCCAAGGGTGGCTGGTTTATCAGTGAAACATTTATGCTGATTTAGGGAGAGATGTGTGCCCAGTTGTGCTTCTAAACAGGAGTCTCACCTTTAGTACAGTTGATACAGAATTATGTTTTAGGCTATCTGCTGCTTTGGTCTGGCATAATAATATAAGCTGCTAATTGGTGTTCTGTGGGGATTAATACATTTATAATCTTGATAGTCATAACACCTGTAGCATAGGAAACTATCTGTTAAGATTAAAATGCAAAGTACCCCCATATGCTCTTGTGTTCAAGCTCTTGGTCCCCAGACAGTGACGTCATGCCAGCAATATTTTGGTAGGCTGTTGGATCTTTAAGGAGTGGCCATGGGTGGAGAAAGTAGGTGCCTGGGGTTGGGCCTTGAGCTAAGGCTGCTTCCTGTTCAACCGGGAGGTGAGGAACCCAAAGCCGTATACACACTCTTGCCGCTGTGGAGCTGCATGTCACCGTGCCTACCCCACAGTGATCCACCAGAGCCCCTCAAACCATGAAGCAAGTAAACCTTTCTTCCCTAAGCTGCATCGAGTCAGGTCACGATATTAACATCCCATCCAATCAGGAAAGATGTCAGCCATTGCATCAGAGCAGGGTGCTACAGCCCCTTTTACATAGAACCAAAGAGTCCTAATAACAAAGTTCCACTGTTTACAAGTGAATATGGAAGTATTTTAATATTTTGACAATGGTGGGACCATACTAGAGTGACCCAGCTAAACATCAGCATTATACACACATAGACAAGAGATCAAGATCTGGCCTCTTATTTGGCTTGCATCACCTAGGTGTTTTCTCTCAGCATCCTGACAGATGGACATACCAAGAAAGCACATCCCTGCAGAGGTCTTGCAGATGGCACAGCGCCCAAAGCCAACGGTTGCCTTTACAAGGACCCACCTTCTCTTTGAGCACCAACACCTTGAAGTGCTCAGCCTGATCCACAGAACACAGCGGCAGAGGCCCGAGCAGTCACCACCACTTTGATCCTTAGAGTGAAACGTGTGAAGTCTGAAGCAGGGAGGATGCTCCCCCATCTACCAGATGGGGTCTACAAAAAGATAAATCAACATGCACAGAGGTAGAAAGAGGTGGCAACTCAAGAGGAAGGAAAACCTTTTCCCTGACACCATCTGATTGAACTTCATAAACCACAGATCTTATTATATATTGTCCTGCCCCCAACATCTCTAATAGCTGCCATTGCTAATCTTTAACACAGTAGGCAGGGAGCTTCGTAGGAGTCTCATTCATTATGGGCTGCACCAAGCAGGCCAAGCAATCGTGAGCCACTTGAGCCATGAGAACATCTCACATTAATTCTACGGCCTCAGTTTTCAGACCATTGAGTAGGAAGCCCACAAGCCTTGCATTAAGCCTTAGATTTGCTAGGTAAAAGAAGTCTTAGATGAAGTCCGTGCAAGTGTCCTGAGTGACACAGCTGAGTGGGAATCGAAGGAGGTAAATGGTTCATGAAAGTTGGGAAGTAATCAACTCAAAAGTCTCAGGAATTTCCTAAAGCTAACAAGACTCACATGGCCCCTCTCCAAGGTTATAGAAGCAGTAAACAGCTGCTGGGGAAGGATACTATCTAACCAGTTGAGCTACATAGGAAAGACTACAACCTGCTGATCTACCTCAGGTAGAGAGCTGCAGTGATGCAGCTTACATAAGGCATAACCTACACTGGGCTGGGATTTTCAGTGGTGTAGCTGCGTTGGAGTTGTCCTTGCTCCTGTAAGTTACCTCTCACCCATCCTTGATAAGCATCACCAATAAACTCATCAGTTCACCAGGTTGGACTTTGGTGGAGCCCTTACTTTGGTCTGTCATTGATTCCCAATTGGGGTGAGCAAATGTTTGCTCATATCTCCCAAGACGAGTCTACATACACACACACACACACACACACACACACACCAGTTCCTTTAAAGTAATAACCATCTTGCTTACTTAACAGTTCTGTGTAACCAGGAAGTCTGAAATTAACAAAAGTAGTGCTAGACTCCTACAAACTTTGTTTTGTCTCCATTTTGTTTCTCCTGAGGCAAGGCCTCACTATGTATCCCTGCCTGGCCTGAAACTTACTATGTAGACCAGGTTGGCCTCAACTCACAGAGACTCACCTGCCCCGGCCTCCTAAGTGCTGGGGTTAAAGGTGTTTACCGCCACGCCTGTCTCATTCTCACAAATCCTTGTTTGGGGTGAAGGAAATGAAGTAAGTCTAATGTATTATGTGTTCTAAGACCATAGAATCAGAAATTAGTAACGGCAGCAGGACATAGTAGCAATCACCTGTAAACCAAGCACTGAACGTGAAGAGAGAGGATAATCATGAGTTTCAAGCTACCCTGGGCTACATAGACAAAACTTTGCCTCAAAAGCACAAAGTATGTTAGAGTTAAAAGCTAAAATTCTGTGGATAACAAGGATTAGTGACTATGAGGACTGACTAGAAAGGTCACATGGTGCTCATGGCAATGTGAAGTGGTCCAGCCACATGGGGTCAGCCCCACAGCTTATGAAAACTCCAGTCACATTCCTGACCTGAGCTATGACCACTTTACCGCTCTCAGGCCTCGCCCATGAAGCTTTTTATGTACGGTAAGCAGCAGTCAGTGCAGAGACTCCCTCGCCAAGATGCAGATAGTAGGTGCCTCTGGAGGCTCGGCCATGACTGAGACATCTCTCACACCCTCTTCCCCATAAGGCTCAGCGGCACCACAGAAAAAGGGGGAAGGGAATGGTAAGAGCCAAAATCCAGGAAGTATTGCTGTGAGCCAATGCCTTCTGGACATGCCATGGCTGATGCACCCATGAGCTCAGAGCAGCTGTGCTCACCTGCACAGACCAACCCAGTCGACATTCAAATGTGGATGAGGGAGGGCCCCCTGAGGAACCGCCTATAGTCGAAGAGCTATTGGCAGTTGATGGCTGCTGGGAAAGTGGGGGTTCCTTTTCTTTAAGGGTGTGATCCTAGTAGTTTGCCCTTGTTCTAATAGACAGCCCCACACCTGTGCACATATTCACACTCCTGACTGGGCTCAATGGGTTATTAAAAAGGGGACATGAAAGTGGGGGGAGCATGTGGGAGGAGAGCTAAGAAGAGCAGGATTGGGGAGAATGTGACCAGGGCAAAAGTCATTGCACGTTCTATGAAAATCTTAAGGAATTAATAAAAGCATTATATCTTACATAAAAAAAAAATCCAAGTACCCAAGTCTGAGCTGTCATTCACTCAGGTGAGAAGAAAATGTATGCCCATATAGTCTTGCATACAAATATTCTTAGACCTTGTATTGGTGTGGCTGTGACTCTTAGACCTTGTATTGGTGTGGCTGTGACTCATTCTTAGAATGCGTCCTTAGTATGGGTGAGGTTCTAGGTTCAATCCACAGCATGATAAGAAACATATTTATAATAGCTTTTGAAAGTGGGCAATATACTTGTTTCTATTTAAACACCAGTGAATGAGAAAGCAAATTGCCCTACTGGTTATTATTCTATGTATAGAATACTACTCAGCAATAAAAAAATTTTTTAAGTAAATCACTGATACATGCAATGATGAAGGTAGGATAAAGAAAGGATTTAATGTGTGTTACTGCAGCTACATGAACTTTTCGAAAGTGTAGCTCAATTGATGGTGACAGAACCAAAGCCCAGTATTCATGAAGAATAGGATGATAGAAAAGATAAATTGTGTTGAGTGGGGGTCCTCAATATCTCAATTGTGACAGTCGCCATGAAAGTGTCTGGATAACTGAAGACACATCAGATTCTCCACTTTGAATGTGTGGTGTTTGTTGCTTTTCAATTATGTTTCAATAAATCTTTTTTTAAAAAAATAGAAAGAAAAGGAAACTGAGTAGGGATGTGACTTATGTGAAACTGTAGTTTTGGTACATCACAAAACACATGAAGAGTGTACATAGTGGGGCTGCAGAGATGGCACAGCCAATAAGAGCCCGTGCAGCTCTTCCAGAGGACCTGAGCTGGTTCCCAGCACCTATATTAGGTGGCTCTCAACTGCAACTGCCTGTGTCTACAACCTCAGGGGATCTGAGACCTCTTCTTGTCTCCATGAGCACTATATTCATGTGTCATACATACACATGGACAAATACACACACACACACACACACACACACACCACAAAAATGAATATAAAATTAAAGGAGAGGTGGCCTTCCCTAGGGAGAACACACCAGTTTGTTGTCCAGTACCAAATGATCAGTCCTAAAAACAGACGTCCAGGTAGCATCATATGGACTGAGCAGGTTATATTTGGGAACATGCGCATATGCACATGCTTATATGCATGCAAATATAATCAGTAAATAAAATAGCCATGAATTTGAAGGAAAGAAAAGAAGGAGGCTTTGGATGGAGGAAAATGAAAGGAGAAATGTAATCAAATTATAATCCTAAAAATAAAACAAAATTTTAGATATTAAGAAAAACAAAAATAAATAAAAAGGAAATAAAAATGAAAGACTGATTATGGACATGCACAAGACATGTTATGGGTGGTAACACGTTAGGAGGAGGCAGAACATAAGTAGGAAAAGTCTAGTGTCAAAGCTATCCAAAGGTGGCACAAATAAACACTACTGTGATGGTCATGGCTATGCATGCCTTTATCCCAGCACTCGGGAGGCAGAGGCAGGTGGACCTCTGTGAGTTCGAGACCAGCCTGGTCTACAAAGTGAGTTCCAGGACAGCCAGGGTTACACAGAGAAGCCCCATCTCAGGAGTGGGGGAAAAAGCCATTAGTGTAAGAAAAGGCCCATTCCTCGGATATATCAATTTGATTATCAGTATGCAGAACTAGAAGTGGACCCTTGCCCTGGCTGGCAACCCCAGGAGCCTGGAACTCAATTGTTCCTGTGATGGGATTGGCAGGGATGTTTGCTGACCACAAACACTCTGTCACTGGTGTTCAGGAAAACAAACATGAAGAGCTCTTTTCAAGAATAAAATAAGTGAAAATAATTCAAAGGAATATGACTTCAAAGATGTTGAGTTGAAAGGAAATCGTTTCTTCAGATGCAGGCATCACAGACCAGTATGAAGAGGGCAGTGAGGGAGCCAGCATCAGGGTGGGGGAGGTGTCAGTGAAGGACCTGAGTCCTGAGAGGGGGCTGGCAGTGAAAGACTGAGCCAGCCCGGGCATGGAGGATGCTGTGAGTATGTGTGAGGGTGAGCCAGCCCAGGCATGGAGGATGCTGTGAGTATGTGTGAGGGTGGGCCAGCCCGGGCATGGAGGATGCTGTGAGTATGTGTGAGGGTGGGCCAGCCCGGGCATGGAGGATGCTGTGAGTATGTGTGAGGGTGGGCCAGCCCGGGCATGGAGAGTGCTGTGAGTATGTGTGAGGGTGGACCAGCCCGGGCATGGAGGATGCTGTGAGTATGTGTGAGGGTGGACCAGCCCGGGCATGGAGGATGCTGTGAGTATGTGTGAGGGTGAGCCAGCCCAGGCATGGAGGATGCTGTGAGTATGTGTGAGGGTGGATGAGCCCGGGCATGGAGGATGCTGTGAGTATGTGTGAGGGTGGACCAGCCCGGGCATGGAGGATGCTGTGAGTATGTGTGAGGGTGAGCCAGCCCGGGCATGGAGGATGCTGTGAGTATGTGTGAGGGTGAGCCAGCCCGGGCATGGAGGATGCTGTGAGTATGTGTGAGGGTGAGCCAGCCCGGGCATGGAGGGTGCTGTGAGTATGTGTGAGGGTGAGCCAGCCCGGGCATGGAGGATGCTGTGAGTATGTGTGAGGGTGAGCCAGCCCGGGCATGGAGGATGCTGTGAGTATGTGTGAGGGTGAGCCAGCCCGGGCATGGAGGGTGCTGTGAGTATGTGTGAGGGTGAGCCAGCCCGGGCATGGAGGATGCTGTGAGTATGTGTGAGGGTGAGCCAGCCCGGGCATGGAGGGTGCTGTGAGTATGTGTGAGGGTGGGCGGTCAGTGGAGAGGGCGTAACAATGCTTTCCTGGGTGGAATGGGGTGAGTTAGTAGGGATGCAAAAGCGGGGGTCTGGGGTTGTATTTGTCACAGATGCTTGATCTAGAATCATCTTCCAAGAAACAAAACTCCTCCACATTCAGCACTTTGCAGGGCCTTGGAGAGCAGGGGCTGCCCATCACTTAGAGAGAGTCAGTGTTACATAAGGTTAAGGGTTCCTTTGATTTTTCTACAGCAAATGCTTAACTTGTGAAAATTAGAATACTTGATTTGTATTTGTGAGGATTCGGGATACTATTTCAAATAAATGACTGCCCAATCATAACTGTTATGGAATCTCTAAGTAAATAACTTTCTGAAACAGTACAGCAGGCTGCAGAGAGTTGGGAGACAGCACTGGGAGGGCAGGAAACCACAGGCTAAGAATTTCTTGTTGTGTCTGTCAGTTCCAGGCGTTTTCACACAGGACACCACTCTGAATAATGACAGTAAATTACAGCTCCCCACTAACTGGTCCCAAGCCCCCTGCTTTCGCTGCTCTCTGGCATATGGTGCTACCCCAAAGGGGACACAGGGATAGTTGCTGGGAGAAGAGGAGCAGTTGTGGTCCCTGCCAGCCACTGGGGTGAAGCAATTAAAGGGCTGAGTGACTAAGCTGTAAAGAGATGCCAAGAGGAAAAAGGGGGTATTTCCCTCATTTCTGAAACCCAAGGTGAGAGTATAAGACACGCAGACACTCTGAACCTCACAGAAGGCCTGAGGTCTTTCTTCTCTTGTAGGAAGGAAGTGGCCCCTCCCTCCCCACCCCTCCCTCTTTCCCGTGAACCGAGGAAGGAGCAACATGAGCCTCTATGGAATCAAAGTTTTGCTTTGCTTTTCTTCCTGAGGCACTGGAAGTTAAACCCAAGGCCTCTTGCCAGGGCCTGTATATCACAGGCCTTGTCTCTGGAGCCCTGTAGTGTCCTGGGGTCAGATGGGCCTGCAAGTTCACAGTCTCCAAGTCACAGAGGACTAGGAAGTGGCAACCTGCTTCTACTTGTGACATTGTGTGTGTCTGTGTGACAGCCTGTGTGTATCTGCGTGTGCATGGGTATGTTCACATGTGCATGGGTATGTTCACATGTGCATAGGTATGTTCACACGCATCCAGAGCCATGAGTGTGGGGGAGGGGACAGCCTATAATATCATTCCTCCTGAGGCATTGTCAGCCGTGTTCGGTTTGGTGTTTGTTTGTTTGTTTGTTTGTTTGTTGAGACCCCATTCCTCACACTCCCACAGGAAGCACTTCACCCTCTGAACCACAATCCCTTCTCCTCTGTTCATGATTCCTTCTCATGTCAGATGCTTGTGAGGTTTCTATACCAACAACCAATTAGCACACTCTCAGGCACCAGCTGCAGAGGCAATGATTCGCTTTAATTCGGCCACTCAGAATTTGCTTCAGAATGCCACAGATGAAGAGCTCCGGCTCACACAACTCCCACTGCAACATCAGGGCAAGAGCTGGTCTGCTGTGCATCTCAAGGGCCCCGTCACGTTGAGCAGTTTGCTGAAGAGGCTGAGATAACATCGCTGTTTATTGTGTAAGACACATACATGGGTGTGGTCCAGGGAGATCTGAACACAGGAACCCCTGTCCCTCCGGACCTTGGGTATACCACCTGCCTTGCCCATGGATTCATTCAACCCCACCAGTTTCCAAGTCGCTCTGGCTGAGGGTTTTTTTTTTTTTATGAAGCTCTACTGTAGCAGGCATAATTGATTAAACCACTGGCTGTGGGTAATCAATCCCTGGGTCCCCCTCCCCTGCAGAGGACGGAGCCAAAAGGCCCAATTCTAATCACGTGGTAAGTTCCCCGTAACAGCCAGCCTCTGCTTCAGTGCTATAAGCTCAGCTCCGCCTGAAGGAGTGTATTGTCAACAGCACCATACTCTCCTCTCATCACTCAGACAGAATCACAGCCTGGGAGCCTATGATGGAAGCTAGGAACGGAGATCAAATATGTCTGTGTGACATCATAACAACAGCCTCAGCTTAGCTATGCTCCTGACGGAGAGTCTGCTGGGAGCACAGTGACGTTGGCTTGCACAGATGCTCTGCTGGGAGTGTTGGAAAGGTCATAGTGCTCTCAATGAGATGAAACCACGCGGGGCCTCATCTGTCAGAATTCCAGGGGTGAAGATAAGGAGCTAGTAGAGTCTGTCCATTATGAGTGAGAAAACCCAAAGGGCTTTTTATGTGGGTGCATCTAACTCAGATCACGTTTATACAGGAGGCGCTTAACCCACTGAGCTGGCTCCCAAGCCTGTATGTAATGGTCCTTCAGATGTCAAATGTTTGGTGGCGGTTTCATACCCACACCTAGTCACCCTGAGGGGGTGGTGAAGTGGGTTTCCTGTAAACACCTGCCACAGACATTCTCTACCTCCTCAAAACCACTACCACTGCCTCGAAGTACACCCTACTGTTCCCATCTCATATATCAGTAAAAGGAGACACAAGGAGAGACACTAGCTCAGTAGTAGTGTGGGACCAGGAGAATTTCAGGACACTTGTAATCACCGCAGTGGTGCATAGCTCCGAATTCATGAGACTGTTTTAATTATCCTTATGCTACCATTCACATCTTTAAAGAGGGAGAAGGCAAGCCAGGGAAGAGAACACACCTCAGGTAAGTCAAAGGCAAGTAGACGCATGCAAGAAGTCTATGGTGCAGGAGTGGGCAGAGCTCAGCTCATGGCCCCAGAAGGCCTGAGTTCAAGCCTCAGGTCTGCCATGACACTTCACCTTGGAAACTCAGCATCCTGCTGGGGTTCAGGCAAGATTGTAGGCATGAGAAAGCGCATTATACACGCAGTTGTGTTTGGGCCAACACACAGTGTACAGGGCATCATTCGGTTGTCACAGATCTCCAGCCTTGAGCTAACCCAGCGATTTTCCTCCATTCAGAGTGATTTCTGCCACAAGCAATGGTGCACACATGTAGGCGAATGGCAGTGCTGGGGGTTGAACCCAAAGCCTCACACATGGTAGGAAATTGTGCTCTACTGAGCTCCATCCTGTTCTTATTAGGAGACACTTTTGGTAGTGACAACTTTGGAGCTGGGATGCTAGTGGCTTTAAGGGGGTAAAGGTCAGGGACGCTGGTACCCGTGCCACCCTGCACAGGACAGCCTCCAGCAGATGAAGGCTATACATCACCAGCAACAGGGCTCAGAATCCCTGCTTCAGCATGAATTGATGCCTTATAATAATTCAGGAGCAGGGCTGATGCTCAATAAATGTTTATTGAATATATGAATAAATAAATTAGTAGTCAAGATCTATAAAGTGGTTAATGTGAGACGGTGGTGTTGGAATAAATAATCAGACTGTGCATAGAAACACTGAAAAGGTCATCCATCCCTGCTACCCCAGTGTGTGGGACAGGGGAAAAACAGTCTCAGCCATCACTGGGCACCTGTTACAAAGGCAGCAAGCAAGGGGATGACTGGATGACTCAATGACAAAGAGCACTTGCTGCTCTGGTCGAGGATCAGTGTTTGGTTCTCAGCACCTGTATCAGGCAGCTCATAACTCCCGTAACTCCAGCTCCTCCAGGGAATCGGACACAATCCGCTTTCCTACATAGGCACCCACTCACATGTGTGCATGCACACACAGAGACAGACACATATGATATTTCAAGCGAATTAATTAATAAAATCTAATATCCAATAAGCTCAAGATCGGGATTGCAGCTCATACCTGCCGAATCACAATCAGAATTTTTAAAAAAAGCTTCCTAAGCGGTTGAGAGGCACACTAGTCTGGAAAACACTGTCCTGGAGTTGATATTCAGTGATGGTGCTTAACTGGTGCCAAGAACTCTGGTCTAAAGACAGTCAGGTGGAGTGTCCATCTTGGTAATATAATCCAGGGCTCTACACAAATGACATTTCTGCCTGAAATGCTAACCATTTGGGGAGCAGAGTCCCCAGTCCCCAGGTATTAGGGTGGTGGTCTCTTTCTTCCTTCTCAGATGTATCTACTGTTTTTTAATTATGTGTATTATTTGTATTATCAGTATGCCCGGCTAGCAATCAATTAAGATACAGACACTTGTTATATTTTGAAATAGTCTTAGTTAGCCTGGGGCAGGGCAGATATCAATCTTTTAAACTACTTTCTATTGTAGGGCCTCAGGCATGGGATCCCTGTGTCAGTCCCATGCCATCTGCTTCTAATAACTTTTATCAAGCTACCTCCCATCTATAATCCCATATACTTGTTCATGTTCTTTATCTGGGCCAAATCCCCATCCACGCCATCCATGTGCTTCTCCTCCATCTAAGCCATGGTGGCCTTCCTCTCTTCCCTCTTGGGAATCTCTGCTCAGGTCTCTTCCTTCTCAAGGCAGTCTTTTTTTTTTTTTTTTCTTTTCTTCCCAGAATTCCTTCCCCCACCCCTCTTTCCTCTAGCCCCACCTATCTCCTTTGCCCTGCCCAGGTGGGATGGCTTTTTATTGAGCAAAAGGTGGGTCACAGAGACAGCAAGCAGTAATTAACATTAAAATACATCAGACCATCCCCCCAACAGGTATCAGCTATTATAACAAGATACAGCCCATCCCTGACACCCCAGTGTAAATGGAACCACAACTGAGATTCCAGGGAGGGCAAAGGGAAGTCCCACTGCAGTGTTGAGATGGACTTTGATAGCTTCCTCTTCTTTGGTCCTTAAGGTGAAGGGTAGCATCCTTTGTGGTGCACTGAGCTGTGGTGTTTTGCTTTGAGGGGTATTTAAACTATATTGTTGTACTAGGAGGGCGTGTGAGTCCTTCTACACCAGCTCTGAACTCTAATGTTCTCCAAATCAGGACTATCACAGTCTTCCTTCAAAGAATAACAAAACATGATAACTTTATATTTATAAAGTGCAGGCCATACACAGTACAAGATACTGTTCTGAATATGTTATTCCTTGTGTGAGTCTTTGTGTGTGTGTGTGTGTGTGTGTGTGTGTGTGTGTGTGTGTGTGTGTGTAGGCTAGAGGTCAGCCTTGTGTTTTGAGGATCTCTCACGGGCCTGGAGCTTGTTATGGAAGCTAGGTTGTGTGGCCAGCAAGCCCTAAACATGTTCCTGTAGCCACCTCCCCAGCACACACCACCATATCCTGTGTTTTTGTTTGTTTGTTTTATGTGGGTACTGGAGATTGAAAAAGACTCTACGGCATGGATGGCCAACACTTTGGCAACTGCATTGTTTCCCCGGCTCATATTACCCCAAGATTGAGTGTTCAGAAAGTGAGTAATAATGCAAATTTTGAAGCCAGGAGTCTTGACTTTAGAAGCAGTGTTTTACCTTTCTCTACCAGATCTTATGAACATCAATATGATAACACTTCTGCCCTCGTGGACCATTCGGGCCTCATGCCAGGCTCTTGGAGCACTGATGTGCCCATTTCTCTGCCTGCTAACGTGTTATCTTTCTTGTTCCTCATCCTTAGTCACCTTTGATCTAATGGCTTAGAATCAAATCACAGACTACAACAGAGCAGGTCCCTTCAGCTTCTCACAACTACTGCGTGAGGGAATAAATAGGTGAAATTTTGTCAGATCAACAAACAATAGTTGGTGCTATACAAACAACCTGAGAAAGGAAAGCTCCTCAAAACAAATGTTCTTTTCATTTATTTTATCATGTGTGCACGCACACACAAACACACACACACACACACACACAGAGGCATATATGGGTGTAGGTGCCCACAGAGGCCAGAAGAGAGTGCCAGATACCCTGGAGCTAGCATTACAAGCAACTATCTAATATGGGTGCTGGGGATCAAATTCCAGCCACTTCAAGAGTCCCTCGTGCCGTTAGCCCCTGAGCCATCTCTCTACACCCACACATGCCCTTACTAGGGACTGTCTCTTTCCCCAGCTCCACTCAGGGTCCTCCCACTGCAGCTGCCATAGCCTTGCATTACAGCACCCTTAGTCCACCGGGCCAGAGGTGACTCCTCAAGCATGCAAGGCCAGTCATCTCCTTCCTTTAGGAATTTGGGGATCAGAAAAAGGAAATAAGAACAATCTCTGAAGATCACCAAAGCCACGCAGTGAAATAAGAGAGATAGGGAGTAGACGCATGTGTTTCCATCCATGTTTTCCATCTGAGAGAGGCAGCCTGTGAGTCTCCAGGGAGCTGCATAAAGCTTTATGCTAATACACAGCCAAGAGCCAAAGATGAGAGACAGAGAGAAATTACTTCTGACATCGTTCAGGTCTCTGTTCACAGACTCTTAACCTCTCTGAGCTATCGTTTCTCTTTTATTAAATGATGTGAGGGGCGAGAGGAGCCGGTACATCCCACAAGGCTATGTAGCCCAGCGCTGCTCCAGGAAGAAGCGGTTCTCATCAGACAGCAGCTGACAGTCCCCTCTTCTCTCACTCGCATCCCCAAGCAGCAAAGCGCAGGACCAGGGGGAAACCAGCGCCCCCTGTGCTTGCATTCTATGAAGTGCAGACTCCTGACCACAAGCGCTGTGCCTTTATCAGTGAAAGGAAAAGCCTTCTTAGCCTCCACTGGTTAGTTTTCATTGTGAGCTTAAAGAGCATAGACTCTCCTAGGAGGAGAGTTTCCACTGAGGAGTTCTCTACAGGAGGTTGGCCTGTGGCAAGTCTGTCCTGATGGGACGGGAAGACACACCCTGAATGTGGGCTGTCCCGCTCCCTCGGCAAAAGATCCTCAGCTGCACAAATGTGGAGAGCGCTGGGGGAGCTTGGTAGCAGCAGGCAGACAGCCTGAGTGCACTGGTTCCTCTCTGCTCTCCATTGCTGATGTGATCCTTGCTGGAGTTCCTTCCTGGACTTCCCGCACCATGGTGGCTGTAATCCGGAAATGTGGGCTGAATAAACTCTTTTCTCCCTTATGTTGCTTTTGGTCAGAGTATTGCATTATAGCCACAGAAATGAAACTCAGGTGGCTGCCATCTCAGCTGCATCTCATGCCTCTCATGTGCAAACTGACACTTTGAATTTATGCATCCGCCTCTTGTGTTTGGAGAAAATGCCATGAGCCATGCTTAGAGTCTCAGCATGTAAGGGGTTAAATCACCACATGCTCTCTCTTTTCCAGACTTCTGGCCTAAATAAGATGGCTTTGTATAACCAGTACCGGGCTAGCAGCTCTTCACCAAAGAAGCTTAGAGGGGGGTTGGGGGGGGGGCAAGGGATGGCTCAGTGGAACCGAGCATTATGGTTTCCTGGAGCTGACTGTTTCCTCTCACATTCAGCGTGGCAGATAGCCTGTGCTAGCATAGCCTTACCTTAACAGGCAGGCCTCAGGGGCCTGAGCTGGATGCTCCTTTCCCAGGATTCTGCCCTTAAGCTTTGTGCCCTTGGGTTGTGCATATGAGATGCACTCTGACACGTTCCATTTTGTTTCTTTAAAAAAATAAAAAGGTGAGCATGTACTGCAACATTAACACCACGATCCCCTGATGGGTCCCAGCCTGTTGTTTAAAGAGCAAGGCTCTGCCATGGCTACAAAGCCTTCTCAGCTGGGATTTACACCAAATGAGCTCATTATGTCCAAGGTCACCGACTTATTATCAGACACGGCACGAAGGGATTCGTTTAATTTGAGCCTTGCATGGTTAAATAACATATGTTTTTAAAAGCAGGGGCTGGGGAGATGGTTCTGTGGTCAAAGTGCTTGTGACACAGCTATGAGGCCTTGGGCTTGATCCCCGGAATCCGCATTTAAAAAACACAGGTATATGTATAATGCTTATAGTACCTGTTTATAATGCTTATAATACCAGCACCAGGGATTGAGATTCCTGTGGTGCGCTCTCTCTCTCTCTCTCTCTCTCTCTCTCTCTCTCTCTCTCTCTCTCTCTCTCTCTCTCTCTCTCTCTCTCTCTCTCTCTCTCTCTCTCTCTCTCTCTCTCCCTTCAGCCTAGCCTAATTAGGAAGTTCCAGCCATAAGACCCTGTCTCAAAAAATAAGGTAGATAACATCCAAGGAATAACAACACTCAAGTCTGTCATCTGACCTCTACATGCACCCTCAAACTCAGAAACACACACACACACACAGAGAGAGAGAGAGAGAGAGAGAGAGAGAGAGAGAGAGAGAGAGAGAGAGAGACTTCATTTTCAAAAGCTTTAAACAGAGGCAGACACACCATAGGCGTCTTCCTCTGTTTGGCATTTGGATGAGTAGACGCACAGACAGGAGGTAACATTGCAGGGTCCTTATCTCCGTGTTGCTCTGACAGGCTGCATTGATCCAGTGTCTGGTTTACCCCTCGCACTAACAGCCTTTGCCAAATCTTATGGTTTTGCAGAGAATGCCACTCCAAGTCCACAGGCTGGCCCCAGGCTCTCTATCCCTACCCGGTGCCGCACCTGTCACCTTTCCACACGTTCTACAAGGAAAGCCCACTCTCCCTTGGATAAATGCCCCCTTCTAAGATGCAGGTCAGTATAATTTTCCAAAAGGTTAGGAGGAGTGACTGCCCAGAGAAAGCATGCTTATTATTTCAAATGCCACCAGTCCCCTGAGCTAACATTTACAGAGTTATTTACAACTTGATTCCTGCTACACGTGCCAGTGTGTCTGCCCTGCTTCCCTGGCCTCCTGTCACCAGCTCTCCAGCGCCCAGGCTGCTGATGCTCAGGAGTTCTGCCTCCCAGAGCCAAGACGGCTTCTAACTCAAAGAGCAGCCACCATTATGGGCAATATTCCCACCTAAGCATAAGCTTTAAAATCACCAATGAAATTGACCTGTCCTGAAGTATGGAGGATTATTGATTGAATTGAAGTAGCTGCAATTGTTTACTTTATTTTTGACTTGTTCAGATAAATTTAAAACCCAGTATTAAGGTATTAAGATAGCACACTTAAAAATCATCTCTATGTAATATGGGGCATTTTTTGTGACTGGATCATCTTAACTAAATATTTTTGAGAAATAAATATTTATTCCACAAGCCTACAATATTATAATAAATATAAAGGTTGGTGAGATGATTCAGTGGGTAAAGGTGCTTGTTCCCAAGCCTGAGGACCTAAGTCCAGTCCTTGGGACCCACATGGTGGAAAGAACTAATTCCTACAAGTTGAACTCTGACCTCCATTAGCATGGTGTCATAGCATATATGCAACTAATAAATAAGTGTAATAAAAAATTTAAGTGATAATCATAAATGTAAATATAAAATAATAAACACAAAATAAGTAAATAAATAATAAAACCTGTAATCTATTCAACATGTGTATAAAATATGCAATTTATGACATTTTATATAAAGTTACTTACATACTTTTCTATACAGTTTACATGGTTTTACGTAGTTAACTGTTTCTTATGTATGGGCAAATCACTAAAGTCCCTGCAAGTTAGATATCAGAGAATTGTTTTCTCTTTACCAGTAGGAAAACGGAGGCAGAGAGCCCCAGTGATTTCCCCAAGGCCATTGTCATTAACAGAGTGGAGACTGGACTTAGGGATGGCTCACACTGTCTATTCTACCCATTGCTTTCACAGTACCAACTTTCAGCCAGAACTGCATTGCCATGAATTTCTGGTGTACAAACTTCCAGAGTTAGAGAAAATCCACATTCCTCCCAGGAAACCTGAGAAAACCTGGCCTCCTGTCCTGAGGCGGTTGATCAGTTTGACACTTAATAGAGGTTAAATTCTGTCTCCTTCATTGGCTGCCTATGATACATTTGGCAAGTCACTGTGGATCTCGGCTTCACCATCTAAAGAAAGCAGCATATTGGTAACGCCTACTCCATAATCTTATGGTAGGAAGGAAAAGGAAACAGAAAGTGTAGGGCTGTGGTGACTGGTACTACGCCAAAGAAATGCTGGATGTGGGCACAACCACCAACCTTTTTTAACAGCTATGGAAGCCTTGGCTGAGAATATGAGGGCAAGAGGTCATACTTTTACCCTTGGGACAAAACGGCCACTCTTCAGCCACCTTTTATCCACACCGCGAGCAGCCCCCACTCTTCCTGCATGGGTAGAACCATGGTTCTCTGTCAGCCTTCGCACTCCCCTGGCTGGCTCTGAAGTGAATCTCTGTCACCTCTGGCTTTCAGCTCTAAGAACCTCTGTCCATGAAAACCCTGAACCTTCTTGCCTTAGTTACTTTTAGCTGTGACAAAATACCTTCTAAAAAGACTTTTTAAAAAGATGTATTTTTGGTTGGCAGTTAGTGGGGGACGGTGGAGTCAGAGATGTGTGATGTTCCTGGTCATGCTGCAGACACAGGCCGTGGAGAGCTATGAACCCTGGGGCACTGTCCATCCATGCAACAGTGCCACACGCACACACAGGGTGTCTCTTCCCTCCTGAACTAAACATGCTCGTAGCTGATTCAAAACCCCATCAAGATGAGATTCAAGGGAGCTGTCACCCACTGCTTCACTCTCTCTAGCCGACTGAGGATGTGCCGACTGCTGCTCTCTGTCCATTCTCCTCTCATTCATGCTCCTTAAAAAAAACCCAGGTTAGTTAAGTTGCTTTGGGCCCTCGTGCTCTCAGATCTGCCCAGCGTTATACGTCATGCTATCTGGTTCAACACCCAGCATGGGCTGGCGGAAGTTGAGCCTGACACTCATCCCTAGACCATTTTTCAGGCCTCACTGCATCACTGGATCTATAGGAGCTTCTGGGGGCTGCCCCAATACACGGGCGTGAACTCTGGCAAAACAGCCAAAATGGATTCCTTGCCATTTTGAATGCCAGAAATTCAATGTCAAGGACTTGGTGGTACCACTGCCCCCTGCAGAGGCCCTAAGGATTAAAGGGCTGACCTTGCCTTTGTTTTCTTGGTCCTGGTGAGCCTAGATAGTCTAAGCTCATGCTGCGTGGTGGCTTGCCACTGTCCTCGGCTTCTTATTCTTGTCTTCTGCCTCTTATCATAGTGTCATATTCAGGGTCATTCAAGTCAACCCGGGACAATGCCAGGGCCCTTAACTTGATCACATCTGCAAAGACACTGCTTCCAAATCAGCTAACACTCGCAAGCTCTGGCTAGATGCATCATGGGTGGGTAGGGTTATCATCCATCCTATGCCAAGGTCTAACGTGTACCAAAGAGAGGTGTGGTCCTACTTTCCTTCTTTAGATCACCTGTCTCCCTCACCAAACGCTTCCAAAATCCAGCAAAAAAAATCCCTTACATCCCACATCAAAGCCAGATCTCCACAGCCCCTTTCTTACACTCTACATATTTTCAGAACTACAACCCTGACCAAGGAAGCTACTGGATGATACAGGTAAATGAAATTGACCTTCAGGAAGATAAGGGGCTGCTGTCTTTGCAAGTCCACTTCCCATGGAACTAAGGTCCTGCCTGGGGACACTGACCACCCCATTGTCCATTGTCTCTAGTCAACCAGCTGAGGCAGGAACAGACGCAAGTGCTTGCCACGAACTTGTCCAATAACAAAAGTTCTACTTTCAAATAACTGTAGGAAGTCACTGAATAAAGTCAGTCCAGGCAGGTTTCTTTCCTGCAGCATTTTCAAAGCTCTTTCTTGAGTAAACCATGAACTGTATTAAAAAAAAAATAATGGTCAGTATTTCCCAGAATCACAGAACCTTAGCCTGTGAGGTGTCTGGTGACCACAGTGTTACCCCAAATATACAAATGCAGTGTTCTTAGGTCTGTCATTCTATGTACTTAAACAGCTATTGAGTCATTAAGAAAAATCAAATTTACAAACAACAACAACAAAACAGTAAGTTACCACTTCATACCAGTCAGCATGGCTTTGACTAAAAAGACATGCAAGGGCCTGTACAAAGATTCAGCAGCTAAAGGCACTTGGCACCAAGACCAACAACCTGAGTTCCAGTCTCTGTAGCCAATACGGGCAAAAGAGAACAGACTCCCACAAGTTTTTCTTTGGCCACTTCATGCAAAAATAAATAATGAATAAACATAATAAAAGACTTCATAAAATGATAAAAAAAAAAAAACCAAGTATTGATAAGCTGAAGATCAGTGATCGCCCTCATACTCAGCTGATAGCAATATAAAATGGGGCAGTTGTTTTGGGGGGAGTCTCTTTAAAAAGAACAAAGTGCTGAATGACTCAGAACTTTTTACCACTAGAAGGAAAAGGTGCCTGTCAGTGGTCCCAGGAGCTTCACTTAGAACAGCTCAAAATGGAAACTGAGCTAAGTTCCTCAACCGGTGAGTAGATGCACTGCAGTATGACCATGCAGAGACCTTATTAAACAGCAACTAGAAAGAAAGAAGCCGGAGCCTCAGGAAGACAGTGCTACGTGCGACTGTGACGTATGATTCCCCTTCATATGCTCCAAGGGCGACACAGACGTAGAGCAGGTAAACAGTCACCAAGGGCTGGAGGAGAGATGAGGACATAAAGGAACTTAGTGAAGTGGCAAGAGCAATCTAAACCTGGATTGTGCTGAGAAGAGTCTCATTACAGTTATTTAGTAATAATCATTAAATTGTACACTTATGATAAGTGAATTTTATAGAGTGTCAATTTTACACCAATAATCTTGTTTTAAGTTCAATTGCTTATTAATGAGATATGATTTCATTAACATAAAAAAACACCTTTGCCTCTATGGTCTCATCCTACACTTACTTGCTCAAATGAAGATGTTGAACATCTGGCTCAAGAGTGGAGGTTCTGGGGAAACATTTTCCACTGGACTCAGCAAAGGTGAGCAAAATGTGTGGGGATAAAATAATAATAATAATAATAATAATAATAATAATAATAATTAATAATAATAATAATAAATGTATATGTACATATACATTTAAAATTGCCTGGGGTGCCGTGATAATTAATCTTGATTGTCAAATTGATGGGATTTGGAATCACCATGGAAACAAGCCTCTGCAAGAGAGATTCTAGATTGGGCTGACTGAGGTAGGAAGATTCTCCCTAATTAGAGGAGGCAGCATCTGTAGATTGAGGTCTGGGAGTGGATGAAAAAGAGAAAATGAGGTGAGCAACGCATCCATCTCACTCTGCTTCCAGACAGCTGCCCTGAACCCTGGCCACCTTTCTCGCCATTACAAACCACACCCTCAAATGGGAGCCCAAATAAACCTCTCTTTGTTTGAGCCTTTTCTGTCAGGTACGTTGTCAAAGCAATGGGCAAAAATAAGTGGCAGAGGTGTCTTCTGTGGGAGTTGGGTGTTGAAGGCTGAGTTGAAGTCTTTCACTGAAGAGTGTACTTCTCAGAAAACTTCAGGGCAGCTCCCTCCTTGCACTCAAAAGGTTCCTTAGATAAAGCCAGGCCCTGGCCAGCCCACAGGATGTGTTAAAATGGGGCGGGGGGACTGATTAGAATTCCAGGACCAAAGTGAGGGAGGTTCTAAAGGAGAGAGATTGGACTCTTTGATCTGCCCAGTCCCCCTCTGACTTCTGTCTAATTAGCAAAGCTTCTGAGGCAGGATGATAAGCATTCTGGGCACTTCATGTATCTGGCCACTGACTAATTAATTTTTGACTTTGAGCAGTGACACTTCATTTGAAAACCATCGGTGGATTGGGTTGTGAAAGTAGGGCAAAGAGTTCTGAAGGAGCCTGACAGGACCCCGTCACACGCAGCTGAAATGGGTCAGGAAGTTAGGTAAAGAGACACAGGCAGGGAGGGCCCGGTGCGGGGCTGCTCTGCTGTGCGTGGAGGCTTACCCATTTAACCACTCTGTTCTGTTGATCATTGCATTTGGATGCCAGTGGCTGACTCGGCAACTTCTCAGAAAAAAAGAAGATAAGGTGTCCACATGGGAGAACGGGAGGCTGTGGAAGCTTCTGAACCAGAATTGAGGGTTTTCCAGATGAAACTAAGGAGTGATGGGTCTGTGGACCACCCTGGAGGCCAAAACCTCCCACCATCCACCAGTCACCACCCACTTTTATGAGTGCAACTCTGTGGTGAAGCCAGGCACTCTGGGCCTGTGTTTCCTCTGAGACACTTTGCATATGGCCATGGAGAGGTAAGTGGCCACAGCAGACACCAGTGACTCACATAACAGAAAATGTTTATCTTTCAATAGAAGACGTTTCCAAAGTGTAGGTCTAGGTGGGATCAGCATTATGCCATTTTGTTGTGAGAAAAGAGACACAACACCTAACATAGCCCAGGCTTGCCTTATATCTGCTGTATAGCCAAGCATAGCCTTGAACTCCTGATTCTCCTGCCTCCACCTCCCAAGTGTTGGAGTAACAGGCACGCACCACCACATTGCATTTATGCAGTGTTAGAAATAGAGCTTCCAGAATTCCTGCAAGCTAGCCAAGCATGGGACAACTTCCGCACATCCCAGCCCTGCCCATCTTTGAGCTAGAGTCTAGTAACCCAGGCTTCACACTCCCGAGCCTCCCGCCTAAGGTCCCTAGGCACTGGGATTTCATGCACAACTGTGCCCCGCTTTTTTTCTCCCTTATGCAGAGGAACTTGGCTTCTCAGAACCCCATGTGTTTGTCACTCACTAGGGCTCTTTCTCAAAGGTTTGGCACACTTTGATTATTTGAGATGAGGGTTGAACATGGTTTGGTATCAGATGCACTGAAGCCTAAGAGGCTGACAACCCCCAAAATGTGTGACAGGCATTTGAAGCCGGACTAGCTGACCCCCCAGCTGGCCAGTGCGCTTCCTGTTGTGTCTCCATGAAGGGGGATGGGTCAGTAGAATCCCTGTCTGCACCCTCTTTGTCAGGAGCCAAAGGGCCTTGGAGACCATCTTCAGAGTGCCAGTCACCTCCGTGCCAAGCCTCCACCACTCCCTCAAAGCTCAGAGGGAAGCTCTCCTATTATTAACCCCCACACACCTGTAGGTCCAAATTCCACACCATGAAATTTAACAAACTTTACCAAGGTCTCAGGAGCCACAATTTTTTTCCATAGTGAAATTCACTGCAGCTGTTAGAGTCACAGCTGCTCCAGAGGAAATCCTAAATGTTTACTCTCCCTACTTTTAGATATAAAATGAAACCCTTCCATGTTGAAGGCCCAGACATTGACACTTCCTACCTCAGGGAGGCTAGCCACAGGCCAGACCCTGCCATCAGAGGAATTTCTGTAGCCTGCTATCGACAAACCCCGCCCCAAGGTCTAGGCTGGCATTCAAAGTATTCAGAGAGATGGAGTTGAAGAGATGGCTCTGTCCATATGGATGTAAGTTCAAGTCCCAGAACCCATGAACAAATCTAAGCATTGTCACACACATACAGGCACGCATACACACACACACACACACACACACACACACACACACACACACACATGCACAAACACACACACACATACACACACACACACACACACACACACACATGCACAAACACACACACACACACACACACACACACACACACACACACACACCCAGAGCTGGGCAGGTGTCCTGGACACGAGGACCCCTGAGGCTCAGTGGCCAGCCAGCCTCACCTACTTTTTAAGCTTCAGACCTGTGAGGAATTCTGTCTCCAAAGCAAGACACCAGAGGTCAGCTCTCTCCCTCACATACTCTTGCATGCATGCATGCATGCATGCACACCTGCACACAGGAACACACACATGCACAATTAGAAAATTTATCTATTTAGAAAATACACAGGATTGGGAAATCATCACACAATCTTCAGTCATTAAAGATTAGCCATGTTAAAAGACAAGAGACATTACGTGGTGCCCTTGTTTCCTCCAGGGAAAGCCGTTTGCCTGCTGCCACCATTTCCGGTTGAATCTTCTTTGAGTAAAAGTCTAACAGGGATTCTCACTGTCCCTGGTTTTCCTAAAAGGTCACTGAAGCTCTAGACCTTTCCTAATGAGGAAGCTAATTAGTTCTCAAAGCCTTGCCGTCCCAACTGATTGGCTAGACAATCGCCCCATAGCCCCATCCCTGAAGTACACAGTACTGAATTATACGCATGCCCTCTGCTACAGGACAGCAATGCCCTGCTTTCAAAACTCACTACACGAGCTGAGGACTACTCAAAAATAAAATTCTGAGTCATCACTCTACCCAGTGATAAGGCACCCCAGCTATATGTGTCTGACAGGGACTTTCAGCTCATTGCAAGAAAATAACTTAGTCTTATGTGGGTTTTTGTACAGCTTATCAGGCTGTGGGCTGCCCAAATTGCAGCCAGGATGCTTTAATGAAGCCTTCTTAGCCACTGGAATACACAGCCCAGCATCCGCAGCCAGCCTGGATGGCAGCTGAGTACAAAGCTCATTTTTCTTTGTCAGTACCTCCTTGTGATGCAGAAGATACTGTACACTCGGAGGGGGGCTTTCTCTTTGAGACCCACCCAAGCATAGATGCACGCCCCTCTCCCGGAAGATAAGTTATTAAAAAGATGTGTTTTTTGAAAGCAGCCTTCTCTGCTTGGAACATCAGCGTCAACAAATGAAGGAGAGGGAAGCAAAAGGAACGGTGACAGTGACGGAAGCAGCCGGCGGGGGGAGGCAGAAGGCAGTCGGCCCCGCTTGCTGTTAAGGAAGGATCAATGCGTGTGTCAGGGGCAGTGATAAGACACATTGAGCTTATCAAAGGCTGAGGCACTGGTGACAGGGTTCACATGTGGAAGGAAGATAAGGGGAGCCTGCTTCTCCTCCTCCTCTCCCCAAAGACCCTGCTTTAATTTCCCACTCTGCATTTCTATTTACCGTCCCGACAGGGACCATCTCACTCCCATGTGATTCCTCTCCTCAGCTCGCCAATAGAGTTTCCAAGAGACATCAATTAGCACATGTTGACCCTCACGCTATTTGGAGGAAAGAGTGTGAGGTTTGGTGTTGGAGGTCCAAAACACAGCAGAATGTTCCAGAAAAAAAAAATACTATGATCACCTGAGAAAGAATGGTGAGAGGGTAAAATTGGGAGCAGAATCACAGGGACATTTTGGCTCCATCTCACATTCTTTGTGACTTTGCATAAGTCACAGCACCTCCTAGGCCTGGAGTCTCCTCTCCTATAAAAAATTACAGTGAGGTACCATTGTCAGGGATTTTTCTAGACTCTACAACAACCCACCCTCACCCTCTGCCCTGTTGATATTGCAGCAACTCCCATTAGATTACACTACGCTCTTTGTGTGATGGCTTAGCTCAGGCTGGGTCTGAAACAAAAGGCATTTATCCCTCGTGTTTTGGGACTGGGAAGTCCAGATTCTCATGAGGATTCCTCCTCACTTATGGACAACTGCATGCTCACTCTGTTACCACAGGGCAAACAGAGGAAGTGTTGAGGCTCGACTCATAAAGGCACAAATCACATCATGGCGTCCCACCCTCATCTCTTCATCTACACCGAGCTACCTGCCAGGCGCCCTCCAGTTCTATCACTGGGAAGTGGGGGTCAGTGTATTAACTTAGAAGTACAGTACTTTCCCCAAGGAAAAGGGAATTCTTTTGGCTCACAGCATCAGAGATGTCGGTCTGCTGTGGCAGACAGTATGGCAGAGCAGCATTGACAAGGCAGTGAGAGGGAGATGCTGGCTGTCTTCCACTAGTCTTCTCCTTTTTCCTTTATAGTTTGTAGGTTCCCGGACCATGCAATGGTTCCTCTAGTATTTAAGGAATATTCCCTCCTTGGTTAATTGTCTCCAGAAACACCCTCACACACTCTCTGAAACACAGCTCACTAATGTCCTAGGTGGTTTTAAGCCTAGTCAAGTTGACAGTGAGGATGACGCATCCCTAGTTCATCCCACGGTGAATCAATAGCAAGGGTTCCTGAAAGAGCTTTCTGTAAAATACAGATGTTTCTAAAATGCAGACGGATGAATGGAGGCTGGATGTGTCTCTGGCTTAGTGAATTTCATGCTGCTTCCTTCTTCCCTCAGTCCAGTCAGGGCCATGCTTGTGCCTTTGGTCATGAAGCTTTGTGGCTGTTTTCAGCCTTTCACTGTAGCCTGCAAGCCCCTCTGAATGCTTTAGACGTGGACGAGTGACATCAAGAAAGCTGGCCTCTTGTTTTGGAGTGTCATTTTTTTCTTAGTGGTTTTTTTTAATTTAGCAAGTATGTATTTCTAGAATTTTCTATGCAACTGGTTTTTTTTTAAATAAAAATTATATACATTTAGTTTCCATGTAATGTTTTAGTAGACAGACACAAAATTTGTGATCACTGCAGTGAAACAAATTGACATATTTATCTCCTTTTCATAGTAGCATTTTGTGTGGATGATGCTACTGAAATGGTCCCCTAACACACACACCTGCTCAGCAAAAACGTCAAATAAAAAGGAAAGAGTCAGGAAGAGTCACAAAGAGGAAACTGCACCTTCATCACAAGATGGTGTTTAGAATAATGTAGAAATTTGAAACACACACTAAGCAACTGTAAACTGCATTTCCTAAGACTTCTCTCGCAGAGTTCTTGCGCGTTTGCTGTCATTGCAAGCTGGGAGCTCCCGTACGCTCACGTGGCATGCTGCATTCAGGCACGCCAAATGTCTGGGGTCACAGGATGTGCTCTGTCTCTGCCATGGCACAGCACAGTTTATGTCTCCGAGTTACAGCGCAATGGCTTTCTAACTGCCATCAAGCACAGAAATGGCTTCCGTGCTCAGGTACAATGGGGCTTCTATGTGTTTGCGGGGGTCGTGCCTGGGTCACCAGGGCACAGAAATGGAGACAGGCAGATGTTTTCCTGTGCCACTACCTGGAAAATAGTGGAAAAACAACTCATGGCCCTCTGACCCAGAAATTCAGAACAAAACCAGTAATGGGGCTGAGACCTGGGAGGGTGAGTCCAGGGACACAGAGGTGCCAGCTGCCCATTCCCTGGAAGATGGCATCAATTTATTCTCCAGTTGGGGCAAATTGTACCCATCCATAAGATCAATGTCTTAGGGTTTTTTTTTACCATATAGAAGAAGCTTTCTCAAAGGAAAACCCCAAAACGGCCCACATATGTACTAAGAGTAATAAGAACAAAACCAGAAATTGCCACATCACAGACATGGTTTGGCCTGCAGTCTGCTATTCCTCCGAATCACTTTTAAAAAGGGAGGGTGTGTATTCCAGTTCTGGAAAGCAGAAGATGTGATAAGACTGCAATGGTGTGGGGCAGCCAGAGTGCTCACTGATCCCACAGAGGACCAGAGCTCAGTCCCCAGCATCCACATCAGGTGGCTCTCAACCACCTGCAATGCCAGCTCCAGAGCATGTGATGTCCTCTTCTGAGGCCACTTCAGACACAAAATTTTAAAAATAAAATAAAACTAATTTTAAAAACTTCAACAGTGGTTCTGAACCCAACCATGTCCACAAGAGACAAGACAGAAAGAGGGTCTGAGCCCTGGTCTGTAGGAAGCCCATGCCAGCCCTATGATCTCAGTCATAAGAAACTTCTGGGGGTAAGATGTTGTGGGACAGTAGGAGTTCTTACCCATGGTTATATGTAGGTTGTAAAATGGCCCTGATACTTTAGAAAATAGTTGTAGCTGTTTCTAAGAATGGTAAGATGATTTTTTTTGAGATAGGGTTTCATGTATCGCAGTGTGGTAATTTAATGAGAAATATCCCCCACACACTCCTATATTTAAACACTTGACCCCAGGTGGGTGGGGACATTTAGGAAAGGTTAGGAGATGCAGCCTTACTGGAGGCAGCCTTACTCCCCCACCCCCACCCCCACTCTCCTGGCCCTACCCTGCTGCCATGCCTGCCACTGATGCACTCTTACCCCTCTAGAACCATAAGACAAAATAAACTCTGTCCTTCTGTAGCTGCCTTTGGTCATGATATTTCATCACAGCAGCAGAGACGCAGCTAACACATACAAACCCACCACAAATCCACAATGTGGCTGAAGATGACTTTGAACTTCTTATCCCTCCCACTCTACATCCTGAGTGCAGGGTCTGAAGGTGTACAGCACTACACAGGTTTATGGAGCTCTGAGGATGGACCAAGGAGTACAAATGAACCCAGCACAGGAGCCAGGATAGGGAAGGAGCAGCAAATACCTGAGCTAAACAAAGAAATATTGAATCATGACCCAGAGGCCAAGCTCCAGGTAGGAAACAGGTTAGTTAAACATTCATTGTTATACACAAACATTTGATGAAAAAGTGACTTAAGAAAGGGATGGTTTATTTCAGCTCACAATTCAAGGGCACGGTCCCTCATAGCAGGAAAGCCATAGCAACAAGAACGTGAGGCATCTGGTCACACTGCATCCACCTGTGCTCGGGAAGTAGAGAAAGGATGTGAAGTGAGACCAGGCTATAAAACCTCAAGCCTGCCTCTGGTGCCCTCAACACCATTTCACCTCTTGTAGGTTCCACAGCCTTCCCAAACAGTGCCACCAGAGGGGAAGGAAAGGATGGACTCCCCCACATTGGGAAAGATGTGGGGTTCATGGAGCAGGACCACTTTGTAGCTCAAAGACATTCTTCCTGTGTTGTAGCCTCACATGGCCAAGGATGGGGAGCTCTCTGTAGAGTCCCTTTTAAAGATACAAACTGAATATATAGGCCCCTCTCATCGCTGATGACTTCTCGAAGGTCCCACTTCCTGCTGGAATCACCCTGAGGTTGGGATTCCAGCTATGGGTTGTAAGAGAGGGAACACGGTGATCTGCCAGTATTGAGTTACAGAAGACAGAGTAGCCAGTGGCTGTGATCTTTGGAGAGACTGCCTCACCAGGCATTCATTACTGTCAAAGAACATTAATTATATGGAAATGTGGACCATACACAGTCATTATGCCGAAATGAAAACAAGAAAACAAAGTTACTGGGGAAAGCAAAAGTTGCATCCCCATCTGCTGACTGTGATGCAGGCTTCCTGTGATGGAGAAATGACGGAGAACAAGATATGGGAAAGGAACCAAGGGAAGACCCTGGCCACCAGCCAACAAGGAACCTTTCTTGACATCTCAGGAGGAACTGAGTCCCACCGTGAGTGAGTCTAAGTGTGGTGACACCCAAGTCAAGGACCAAGATAACCAGCAACCCCACTGAAGCCTATGAGAGGTCAAGCACAGACTCCAGCTAAGCCCATCCCAGATCCCTATGCCAACCATGCTATGTTTTTAAAACTATATCAAAAGCTATACCAGGGGCCTTTTTTTTTTTTACATAGCAATATATATCTAAGACAGGGGAAGACTTGGTATATTTTTAAATTCCGGAAAATGCCCAGGCACATCATTTTGAGAACTTAAAACTCTTCCCTTCTCCACATTCTAAAATGATACTTATTTTATTCTGCTTTGAGAAGGTTCAAGTTTTTTTCCTTCTTCATTCTATTTGTGTTTTTTTCTTTCTTTCTTTTTACCCAAGCCCATGCGGATTGAATCTGGGCATTTCTTATGTTCACTGAGACAGTCTTGACAACTATTGTTATTGCTAACAGTTAATTATTAATCCTGGGTCATGTGACAACCACCACCCTGAGCATTATAGGTGTCATCTCATTTAAGCCTCATGACAGCCCAAACAAAGGGCCAGCTACCACCAAGATGTAAATATTTTTGTTTTTAACTCTTCTATTCCTTCTTCCTCCTCCCCTTTCTCTTTTTCGACCTTCTCTCTCCCAATTCCTCTTCCTTTTCCTCCTCCTCCTCTTCCTCCTCCTCCTCCTCCTTCCACAACTGGGGACTGAGTCTAGGGTCCATATGTGTTAGTCATCTGCTCTACCATTTAATTGTATCCTCAGCCCTTTCTGTTTACTTTTTCTTTTGATACAAATTCTTATTAACTTGTTATCTTTGAAATGCTCTGTAGTACAAGATGGCTTGAACTTGTGAGTCTTCTGCCTCAGCTTCTAGTGACTGGGGTGTGTGTCTTTCCTTCCTCGGTCATTTACTCAGAACTAGTTAGTTGTAAAGCCAGAGTGTAAACTTGGAGACTGCATCTAACAGCCTGTTTGCTGGAGCCCTTGGCTGGGAGAGCTGCCGTGGGGTAAGAGAGATGAGAAGGTAGAGCCAGGGGTTCCTGGTAGGAGATGGCTGTCAAGACCGAGTTCTGGAGGACAAAAGCCGGGTGAGCACTCACGGTGTCTGGTGAGATGTCGGTGAGCTTGAAGGCCATTGAGGAGAGACCTCCTTCTCACAACCAGAGGCAGAAGCTTTGCACATGCTATGACAGGTAACATGTGGGATCTGAGAGGCAGCACGGATTCATGGTGGATACATGGCTTTCTGAACTACCCAGAAGATCATGAGATTACTCTGCAGGAGCTCTTCTGGTAAAGAAGAGGCATGCCCCAGACTCTTCCTGTCCTGGTTATTTATTTGTCGCTGTGATCAAATGTCCCAGTAAAAGCAATGTAGGTAGAACAAAGGGCTTATCTTGGCTCACAGCAACAGAACACAGTCCCTGGCAGTGAGGGAAGCGTGGTGACAAGAGCATGCGGCAGAGTGTAACGTCGCATCCAGTCAGGAAGCAGAGTGGCTACCGCTAGCATGCAACTCAGTTTCCCCCTTTTTATAAAGTGCAGGATGCCATCCTCAACTGGGGTAAGTCTCCAGGTTTCAGTTAATCTAGATACACCCTCATACGTGTGTCCCCAAAGGTTTGTCACCTAGGTGACTCTAGGTCTTGTCAAGTTAACAGCATTAATCACACCCCTGAAAGAGTTAACCCAAATGAGTCTGTCAACTGTCAATCACCTAGACAGAAAAGTATTCCCATGGGAAAACCGTCTGATCTAGAGACTTGGGAAAATAGTGCAGAGTCTTCTTAAACATGCAGGTGGGCACAATGGTCCCTTTGGCCACTCTCTACCATCACTTGAGAAGGCCCTACTGTGGAGGAATGTCTTGAGTAGATGTGACAACTGGCAATAAAGTGCTGTTTAGCCAATCAGTTGGGCAGAAGGATAGGAAGTGGGAGGCTGGAGAGGGGGAGGAGCCAAGGATTGAGAATGGATGGGGGGAGGGGTGAGATGGTTGGGAGTTGATGGAAGAAGGAGGAGAGAATTCTCTGAGGATCGGATTGGCAAGTGCTTGGGACATATTATGTTATGAGGTTTAGAGTAGTTTATTTTAGTTTATGAGTAGATTAGTATATCAGTTTAGATTCTGCCTGGCGTAGTGCTTGCAGCTTTAAAGTATGTTTCGGTGTCTCTGTGTCAGTTATTGGCTTCCTAGGCTGAACCAATGCAATTTACTGTAACACCCTACACAGTGGTCACTCCAGCCACTGTCCCTCTTACCATGGAGAGCACTGACATGAATGGGTAACAAACTCCTCCTGTCATACGTGCTGCACTCTGGGTCTCATCTAAATGTATCCAAACAGAGATCACAAGGGACCATGCTTAATGCTCAAGCCTAACCGCGACACTTCTCACCCTGGATTCTCCCCCAAACAGAATCAGCTCCAACCCTCAAACCATAAAGTAAAAGATCCAAAGAGAAACAGAGTGGGACTCCAAGAACCAAGGGAAGTTGGTAATGTCCAAGTGAAAGACTGGGGTCATTGCATTCCAAGGAGTGACAAAGAAAGAAGTTTTTTACTTGCGTCCTGCACACAACCCTTTTTCTAGCATTTTCATGAGATCCCTTCAAGACTGAAACCACTTTGCATAGGAGCAAAGAGCTATGCTTAAAGAGAGAGGTGTAACCTGCACCAGGCTGCCCCTCGCTATTCTCAATCATTTCCAAGACGCCTTTGCTGTTTCTTTGGCCTTCTGCTCTTGCCCAGGAGACCTAAACTTACTGTTAATATCTTCCACAGCTCTTCCCTACTCCATGAAAACATAGTTAACCCAGTTTCCTCTTTCACCTTCTCCCTCCTAGGTCATACCAGAGCCCCTTAAAGACCTGCCTGTCCTCAGACCTGGAAATGCCACCTCTTCTCCTAGGAAGTATGAAGCCATGTGCTAAATGCTCAAGCTAAGGTTGCTGTTCACACTGGATCCTCTCCCCAACAGAATCAGCCATAGCTCTCAAATCACAGAGTAAAACACACCCCCTCCCACTGTGCCCCCACAGAGACCACACACACCCCCTCCCACTGTGCCCCCACAGAGACCACACACACCCCCTCCCTCCGTGCCCCCACAGAGACCACACACACCCCCTCCCACCGTGCCCCCACAGAGACCACACACACCTCCTCCCACTGTGCCCCCACAGAGACCACACACACCCCCTCCCACCGTGCCCCCACAGAGACCACACACACCCCCTCCCACCGTGCCCCCACAGAGACCACACACACCCCCTCCCACCGTGCCCCCACAGAGACCACACACACCCCCTCCCACCGTGCCCCCACAGAGACCACACACACCCCCTCCCACTGTGCCCACACAGAGACGACACACAACCCCTCCCACTGTGCCCACACAGAGACGACACACCCCTCCTGCTTGATCTACAGTAATCACCCCTAAGTGCAAAAACAACCGAGTTGTCCATAACAACCTCCTCTTGCCTCCCAACTCCCGTGACCCCTCTTCAGAAGATAAGTAATTATGCTTCTTGCATATGCCTGCAGATATGTCACACACACACACACACACACACACACACACACACACACACACACACATACATGCTTGCAGGCATTGTGTGTACCAAATCAAACCTGAACCCACCACAGCTCCCTTGAAAACACTACAGCCAGATACATAATCCTTAGTTTCACCTTGCTCCTGGGTCATATGGAAAATGAAAAAGGTTTGCACAGTCTGAATCTCAGGAGATTGAGGTCAGTCTGGGTTACCTCAGACCCTTTAGAAGGCATATCTAAGGCAGCTTTCCTCTTCCACAAGGCAAAATGTGTGTGTTTGTGTATGTGTATGTGTGTGTATGTGTATGTGTGTGTATGTGTGTATGTATATGTGTGTGTTTATGTGTGTGTGTATGTGTGTGTGTTTGTGTGTATATGTGTGTGTATGTGTGTATATGTGTGTGTTTGTGTGTGTATGTGTGTGTATGTGTGTGTTTGTGTGTATATGTGTGTGTTTGTGTGTGTATGTGTGTGTATGTGTGTGTTTGTGTGTATATGTGTGTGTGTGCGTGTGTGTGTGTGTGTGTGTGTGTGTGTGTGTGTGTGTGTGTGTGCTTGATATCCTCAGAAGAGTAGAGTAAGCCTCAAGTGAAGCAAAGAACTCTGGGACATTTCTAGGGAACAGTAGACCTGATCTGCTCTACCTAGTATCTCACTTGATGATGCTTGTCCTTGTTTTTAACTGCTCTTCCTTGGGCCAGATGTGTTTCCTATGCCTCCTGGGTGCTTCCTGCAGTACCCTGCAGACACAAGGATCCACCATGAAACTCTGTGACCTAAGCTTGTCA
>NC_140484.1:146445817-146548317 GCF_964271855.1 Acomys minous | reverse complement strand
TTTAATTAAACTTCCTACAAAATAATTAGCGAAGCTTTCTTAAAAGACAGTTTTAAAACACCAGAGTGATACCAAGGAGCAAATAGAGTTAACACTGTCATCGGAGATCAAAGCCGTCAGAAAACGTGACTGAAGGTTTAACCTCCAGCTGCCACCTAATGAAGGAGTGCGCATCAGAACAGTGATGTTCTCCCTCTAGGGTCCTATTTGACATGGAAAATATCCCAAAGGAAGCTTTACAATGGTAAATTTCCATTAATTACATAGCGACGAATGTTCTCTTCATAATTTGTTACTCATTGTGAAACTTAGAAATACAGGAAAGCTGTAACTGTCTTTTGCTTTATTGCTGTCCTCCACACAGGTGAGTGTTTGGGGCCAGCACGCAGTGCTTTCATCCTGTGAACGCATCCTTTTGCAGTGCATGATGCTTGGAGGATGTGGGTAGGAATGGGGTGAAGAGTCTCTCAAAGCCAAGAGAGGAATTGGAACAAGATAAAGAATTAGAACAACGAGCCTCTGGATAATATTTGCTCACTGTCTGGTCATGTGACCTTTTCTCCTTTGAGTTTCATGATCTAGCCGTGCATCAATGTGATCCACCTGTTCCATGAGCATCATCACTGTGATCCACCTGGTCCATGGGCATCATCACTGTGATCCACCTGTTCCATGGGCATCATCATCACTGTGATCCACCTGTTCCTTGAGCATCACCACTGTGATCCACCTGTTCCATGGGCATCATCACTGTGATCCACCTGTTCCTTAAGCATCACCACTGTGATCCACCTGTTCCATGGGCATCATCACTGTGATCCACCTGTTCCATGAGCATCATCACTGTGATCCACCTGTTCCATGGGCATCATCATCACTGTGATCCACCTGTTCCATGGGCATCACCACTGTGATCCACCTGTTCCATGGGCATCATCACTGTGATCCACCTGGTCCATGGGCATCATCACTGTGATCCACCTGTTCCATGGGCATCATCATCACTGTGATCCACCTGCTCCATGAGCATCATCACTGTGATCCACCTGTTCCATGGGCATCATCATCACTGTGATCCACCTGGTCCATGGGCATCATTACTGTGATCCACCTGTTCCTTGAGCATCACCACTGTGATCCACCTGGTCCATGGGCATCATCACTGTGATCCACCTGGTCCATGGGCATCATCATTACTGTGATCCACTTGTTCCATGAGCATCACCACTGTGATCCACCTGCTCCATGGGCATCATCACTGTGATCCACCTGGTCCATGGGCATCATCACTGTGATCCACCTGCTCCATGGGCATCATCACTGTGACCCACCTGGTCCATGGGCATCATCACTGTGATCCACCTGTTCCATGGGCATCATCATCACTGTGATCCACCTGTTCCTTGAGCATCACCACTGTGATCCACCTGTTCCATGGGCATCATCACTGTGATCCACCTGGTCCATGGGCATCATCACTGTGATCCACCTATTCCATGGGCATCATCACTGTGATCCACCTATTCCATGGGCATCATCACTGTGATCCACCTGTTCCATGGGCATCATCATCACTGTGATCCACCTGTTCCTTGAGCATCACCACTGTGATCCACCTGGTCCATGGGTATCATCACTGTGATCCACCTGTTCCATGGGCATCATCACTGTGATCCACCTGGTCCATGAGCATCATCACTGTGATCCACCTGTTCCATGGGCATCATCATCACTGTGATCCACCTGTTCCATGGGCATCATCACTGTGATCCACCTGGTCCATGGGCATCATCACTGTGATCCACCTGTTCCATGGGCATCATCACTGTGATCCACCTGGTCCATGGGCATCATCATCACTGTGATCCACTTGTTCCTTGAGCATCACCATACTCTACCTCTTTCATGAGTTGTACCATTGCTCATGATTATCACCATAACTACTTATTCTGGGAGAATCATCGTACTGTACCTATTCTAGGTATCACCATGTCCATCTGTTTACTGTGTGTTGTGTACATTTCCCTCCTCCTTACCCATGTTGAGCAGATATGGAGAGAGTAACAGGAAATGTAACACTGCTGATGGTAAAAACAAAAAAACAAAGAGCGCTGATTCTGTACAGTGTCCACATTCTTATCTTTCATTCCTTGTGTGTGTGTTGGTAGGATGTGTTTGTATGTCTAGGCATGTGAGTTTGTAGGTGGATGCATGTGCACATATGTGTGCATGAGTGTGAAGACAAGAGGTCAATATCAGGTGGCATTGTTTAGAAGCACACTCTGGTTTTGTTGTTGTTTTGTTAGGAGAAACCCTCTCTCATTGGCCCTGTGCTCACTGATTTAACTAGGCAGGTGCATTAGGCACGGTTCTCTAGAGCAACAGAATTTATGGAATATACACATATGGGTATTTATTAGAATGATTTACAGGCTGCAGTCCAACTAGCTCTGCAGCGGCTGGCTATGAACGGGAAGCCCAACAATCTAGTAGTTTCTCAGTCCACAAGGCTGGATGTGTCGACAGTCTTCATATAAACAGGAATCCTAAAGACGTAGGCTTTAACGCCAGTGGAAGAATGGACTTGCCAGCAAGGCGAGGGCAAGCAGGCCAAGAGCAGAAGCTTCCTCTTCTTCTGTATTACTATACAGGCCTCCAGGAGAAGGTGCGGATCAGATCAAAGCTTGATATCCCAGCCCTCCCTCAAGATCTGGATCCAAGGCATGTATCTTCCTACCGCAAAGGTTTGGACTAGAAGTAGATTCACCCTCTTCAAACCAAGCAAAAAAAAAAAAAAAAAAAAAAAAAAAGATCAAATCCTTTACAGGTGACCCTTCCATCTCTGGATCCCAGTTAATCCCGGATATAGTCAGGATGACAATCGATAATAACCGTCACACCAGCTAATCAGCGTTCTCTGCTTTCCCATTTGACATGGTTCCTGGGGCTCAAACTCAGCTCCTCCTTAGGACCTTGAGTCCTGTCTTTTTCACGGGCTGCCATCAATATGTTCCCTCCCCAGATCATGGAGTGGAAGCTCAAAGGCCCATTCTAGCTTTGAAGTAGTTAATGGAAGAACATGGTTGTTCACCTTTCATTCTTGAAGTCCTTCAATGAAACAGCGTGTCTTATTTCTCCTCCCTGTGGGAACGTACTTATAAGAGTTTGTTTGTTTACTCATTGGAAATGGAGGTTAAACTACTTTCTATACAATAGCGGCCAAAAGAACCCACTCAAACTTCTTCTGTCCTTAGAAAATCCAATTGTCATTGTTCTAGATGAGACGCTTTATACTGAATATCTAGGCAGCCGTGTGTTGAGCAAGCTGCAGAGCACCTCTGAAGCCTGCATCATTACTATCGCCATGAGCTTAGAAGCCATAGTGTTTCTTAGATCTGCAAAATTTCTTCCTCATACTCAGTACATCTCTCCCATTTCCACCCAAATCACTTTCTCACATCTCTCCAACATTAACTAGACCACTGACCAATGACCTAGCACTTGCTCCTAGATCCCTGCCCCCTAAATATGTTAATGAGGCCATCAACAGCCCAGCAGCCCTATGCAGATATCCAAATGTCTCAGAGTTTCTATGGCTGTGATAAAACGCCATGGCCAAAAGCAACTTGGGGAGGAAGGAAGTCAGGGCAGGAACACAAGGCAGGAGCCTGGAGGCAGGAACTGAAACATCATATACTGTTTACTGGCTTGCTCCTCGTGGCCTGCTTTCTTATACAACTCAGGACCTCCTAGAGAGATGGCACCAACCCCATGGGCTAGGCCTACCCACATCAATCATTAATATTAAAAATAAATGTTCTATAGATTAGCCTAAAGGCAATGTAGATGAAGGAATTTTCTGTATTGAGGTTCCTCTTCCAAGATGCTCCTAGTTTATATCAAGCTGACAGAAAGGGGGGGGGGGGGAAACTAGCTCGCACATAGACCATGTTTCCTGCCCCAAACACTAGGATTTTCAGAAATGGTGGATGCTATATACTGGTGTCTCGATGAACCAGCTCACAACTCAAAGTTCTTAGTTCGAATCCCATCACTTACAAGGAGGGAGAGCCGAGCTGGAGAGACAACTCAGTTAGGAGGGACAACTGCTGAGCAGTTGAGGACCTGATTTTGGATCCTCAGCACTTACATAAAATGATAGATATGGCTACACACGGCACTTGTCACCCCAGGACTGCGGGGTCAAAGACAGAAGGCTCCCTGGGGCTTGCAGGCTACTAACCATCAGTCTAGGCCCAGATTTAGTGAGAGATACTGACTCAACTGAACACAACAGAGAGTGATTGAGCAGGGCACACCAGGTCCTCCTCTGGACTCTATACATACACAGATGTGGACACTCACAGACAAACACATAATAAGTGAGAACTTAATCAACACAAGTTATCTGTACAAGTCTTGGCTTCATATAAACAACAACACTCCTCTCAGTGGGTGATTGCAGGGGTTACACATATTTGATACGTCTGAACTCTGAGGTAACATGTACCAGAAGCCATCCAAACCCAAAGCTCCCACAGCTATGGGTGTTTCACCAAGGCAAAGCCCCTGCTGAGTGAGGCCCTTATCCTACCCTGCTAGTTCTAACCAGATAAGCCAAATTAACCTCAGGCCCCTCATTGCCTTTAAACCTAGATTTCAACTGTGCCCAGGCATGGTTCTCCCATCCCCTCAATTCTCTTTTAATATGTCTGCTGATTGGTTTTTTTTTTTTTCTTAAATAGGGCTAGATTGTTTTCCACCCAAAGGGCTCAATAGAAAAAATAGGCATGAAGGGAAATCTGTTTTAGCCATTAACGATGTCTCTCATGCTTCCGGCGACCTAGGTGGCCGCCCCATGCTGACTCTTCTCACCTCCCATCTGCACACAGGTTTTCTTTAATTTTAATAGAAACGGTAGTGGGTCAACCCATCACAGCCTGTGACCTCTCCCAACAAAACGAGGGCCCAGCACAGGACTCAAAAGTTCAGGGAGCTTCCATGCACAATTTAAAATAAATGCTCACGTAGGTGCTATGGTCAGCACTCAGAATTTCTCTCCAAGTGATTTGCATGCTCGGACCAATATTCTCCACATGCTTTGGCCCCATTGGGGAATGATTTGCATTCAGGGAGGAAAGGCTAATATTCAAAGTCTTCGCAATTATTGAAACACATCCAGTCGGTCCTCCAATAAATTATCCTAACCCAATTACTAAAAACATTGCAAAACATTGCTGTGTGCCTAGGGCCATGCTGCCCAGGAACCTGCACTGGTGGGGTAATTAAAAGCATACCAGTGAGGGCTTCTGCTCAAACATTTGGGGGGTGTTGTATGTCATTTGAATTAGTTCTTTTAGACATACAAAGAGAAGGCTCTTTCTACTCCTTGCTTTCTGCACTTCTGCTTTCCCCAGTCCCTGGCACCTGCAGGTTCTTCGTGATTGATTCCAATCCAACCAGACAAAGTGCACATACACACATACACACACACACACACACACACACACACACACACACACACACACACTACTCTCTCTCTCCCTTCTTTGTTTAAAGCAACTGCTGTGGAGACAGCTCATTGTGTGATCCTGGGGACCCAAGTTCAAGTCTCTAGCACCCAGGTAAGAAGCCAGCTGTAGCCACATACACACCTGTAACCCCAGTGCTGTGGAGGCAGCGGCTGGAGGATCTCTGTGGCTTGATGGATGGGAGATAGAAAGCCTGTGTCAAGGCCATGAGGCAGAGGGGGTGAGATAAAGCAGGGAGCACCCTCCTCTGGCATCCATGTACCAACACATGTGCACACTACACACGGACACACAGATACACATGCACACACACACATACACACAAAGAGAGAGAGAAAGACAGAGAGAGAGAGAGAGACAGAGAGAGAGAGAGAGACAGAGACAGAGACAGAGAGAGAGAGATGCCATGTTTAGAACTGCACTTGGGAGCTCTGGAGTGAATTTAAAATCAAGCCAGGTCCCGGGAACTCTACTCATGAGTCTTTCATCTCCAAATACCATTTCTGTCAGACCACAGGGATCCCAGGAACCAAACCCAGACATGATCACAAGGACATGTGATATTCACTCCTTCATAATTAGGCTCATTTCTTCCTCCTCCCACTCAGCATGTTCCAGGCAGCTGGCTCAGAAGCCAAGATCTGGGCATGCAAATGAGTCCAGCCTGAAGCAGAGGACAGCAGTGGAGGGGCATCTCTGCTTTCTGAGTTAACTCTTCATAACGGCTGGCCAGGGACAGACGTTCTCAGCAGACAGCCACACATAGTGGTCCTTCCTCCATCTCATGAACAGCATCCTTTGTCATCAGCAGTCTTCACTCTGCAGCAGAGGAACTGGACCGAGCTGCATTAGCTGTGCTAGGCTGTCTAGTGATGCTGACAGGAGCCTATAAGTGTCCCCCCTTTTACGGATGGAAACAAAGATCAAGAACCACAGTCTAAACATCTGTTCTTACACCCACAGTCAAGTACAGTCCTCACCCCTCAACAAGCAAACAAAACAAGTTGCCATAGACAGAAACTGTTACAGAAAACCACAATCACACACAAAATGTACAACTGTGGAGCCCAGTCCCACCAGTACATCTACAACAGAGTCCCCACACCTAAATCTTAGGGCTCACTGTGAGAGAGAGGCTGAGAGATGGTAAAACCCAGAGGACCATGGAGTTTGCTGTGACGTTGTGTCTCCTACGAATGTCAGAGGCTGTACACATGAAACCTTACCAACATGGAAGTCTGGCTCAACATCAGTAGAGCAAGGACAGCACCAACAGACATTCCAATCTGGAAGGAAAAAGGCCGTGAGGCCTCAACCCTAGATGAAGAACTGCAGGCAAGTAAAGAAGGCTAAGAGCTGGATGGTCAGCCCTGAAAATACACATACAACATGCACACACACACACATACGTGCATATGTATGTATGTACATATGTGCATTTGTACATAAATTACATACATATATGCATACATACATACATACATACAAGTAACATCATATAGACTGAGTGGGCTGTATTTATGTACTTACAAATATATAACCATGAAAAAAAGAGGCTGAATTTTTGGGGGAAAAAAGATTAAAGAGAGCAAAGAAGGGAGAGTTTAGAGAGGGAGAGATGACATAATATCATAATCTCAAGACTAAATAAATGACTTTAAAAGGAAAGACAAGGAATAGGTACTCATCTCACAGAATGGCAGCACGAACTCTGAATTCAGCCCTTTCTCACTCCTGAGCTCAGCAGTTGGGGCTGCAGTATCCACTGTCACCAGAACCCTAACAAAGACCTTGTACATGTGGTCCAACATCCAAGGTGGCTAAAACCTGTGCTTCCTGGGAGCAGAGATAAACAAATTGTTCCTCAGTCCAAGGAGTCACGAAACCCAATGCAAATCTGAATACAGCAACAGCCAGTGTGAGGAAAGAAACCAGTTTAAGGAGCCTATTATGCTTCAGATGGGACCAGTGCAGACTATCAGTCCCTCCAGTGCCAGGCCTACATTCAAGGCATCATCTCCTCTGCTCCACCAGCAGCATTATAAGGATGTTTTATTGGGGGTCTCATGTAGCCACGGCTAGCCTCAAATTCCATATTTATCTCAGGCTGACATCAAACTTCTGATCTGCCTGCCTCCACTCCCCAAGTGCTGGGGTTTCAAGTGTGTGCCGCCACTTCCGGCAGGTTAGGTATTTTGTGGATAAGAAATCTGAGCTTCACAGAGAATGAGAGGGTTGCCTAAGGCCACAGAGTTCATGAGAGGCTGAGCACCTCAGGGACCCTGTGCTGTCTGGCTTCCTAGTTCCTACTCATACAATGCTTGCTTCAGAGTCTCAGAGACAACAAGCTAGGCAAGCAAGTTCCAAAGACAGAACACACACACACACACACACACACACACACAGAGTCAGTCAGTCTAGGGTCAAATACAAGGACCCTCTGAGTTGTGCCTGACAAAACATTTTAGTTCTAGAGCAAGGAAAGACCTTTGCCCCCTCCCCACCCGACAGTAAGGAAAGAGGATGAAAATGGAGAAAAGAAGGAAGATGGAAGGTTATGGGAGGAAAGCAACAGAGGAAAAAGTAAGAGAGGGGACAGGAAGAGGCAGGAAGAGCATCCTTAGCCACCTCAACACCACTCACAAGGCGTTTAGAACCAGGCAGGGGCTGAGTGCTTTCCCTGCCCCCATTTTATAAAACCTTCACAGGTGACGCACTATGGATCCACAGACAGGTCAAGGCTTTCCCCAAGCTCACGGGATTAGCAACTTCACATGTTGCTGCAACAGAATTGCCCTAACGCAGCAAACAATAAAAGAGGTTTTATTCTGGCTCACGGTTTGAAGGGGAGACAGTCACCGCGGTGGGGAAGGCATGGAGGTGGAGTTGGGAATGTGAATTAGCTTGCTCACCTCTCCACCAATATAGAAACAGAGGTGGGAACAAGCTGAGGCATTACCCATAACCCACAGCGCCATTATCCATAACCCATAGCGCCATTACCCATCATCCACAGCGCCTGCCAATCCCGACCCTAGAGACTCACTTCCATCCATGGCTCCTAAAACACTGCCACCAACTGGTGTCCAGCTATTGAACCATAGGAGCCCATGGGGTGCATTCTATAACCAAACCCCAGGGAACATCCAGCCAGTCGGTGGAAAAGTCAAGACTGAAAGACACATTTGAGCTCCGAGTCCACTCCCTAGGTCAGCCACTGCCTCTGAGGAGAACAGGATGGGCTTGGCGTGAACCAGAGCTCGAGAGGGCCTATCTTTAGGACAACAGCAGACAATGTGGCTTCCCCCCACAGGGGGTTCCTGTCCTGCAGAGCCACCAGATTTCCTCTCTCTCAATTCTCTGCGCTATCTGTGAGCAGCACACACCAGCCCGTGCCATCTCTAGAAAACTGTTTCCTCTTGCATCAGGGCAGGACTAACACTCCTGAAATTTGATCCTCTGGAGTCCTTGAGAGGCCAGGCCAGTGTATGGAACTCCCTATGTAGCTCAGCCCCATTGGCCTGTCCTGCTCCCCTCGCCCCCCCCCCCCCCAGCCAGAACACACTCCTGATAACTCGTAACTCACTTGCCCACCTGTCCCTTCCCAGGCTCTTCTGCAGAAGCCGACCTGAGACCTCCACCTGATGTCCCGTGATACCCCTGCCTGCCTCTGCTCACTTGGAGACCCTCAGCACAAGCATCCAGCTTCCCTTCGCAGCCTCCACGGGAGGAGAGACAAGGCGAAGGTGAAATGATGAAGACGTGGGGATCCAGGCATCTGAGAAAAGGCAGCCAATTCCACCAGGCCAGCAGCGCCCAGCCGCCCCCACGTCCACCTGCCCTCGGCCCCGTGCACTTTGGGTAATTAAGAACAGATGGCCCATTGCCTGTGCCAAGCCTCATTAACTCCTTAATGCTGTTCTCCTGGAGGCCGGACGGTTGGCAGGAAAAGCCAGCTTTGGAGGTCACCTGACTTAAATGATGCCCAGCTCTGAGGGCTGCCCAGCTCCTCTCAGGCTGGCATCTGCCCCAGTTATTCACCAAAAACTACCACTGATGACCAGATGGGCTGGAAAATGGGCAAGGGGAGGCCTTAGGGGATGCAGGGGGGATATGCTGAGTGAAACAACTCAGGCCTCTGTGGCCTGGAATAAGCCACTGAATGTGGGTGTCTATTCTATTCCATCACAAATGGTTATGGTAATAAAACAGTAAAAATAATTATTTATTGTTGTAATGGTGAGGGTTATCTCTTAAATGATGATAGTAATTACTCTGGTGCTAATAGGAATGCTGAACCAAACATATTGCAAGTGTTATTTTAGTCAATCTTCATAACTGCCCTTTGAGATGGTATCTCTCAGGGCCTTTTTACGTAAAACCATTCCTGGGGGAGGTGCAGACAAATATTAACTCAACCCAGATAGGAAACCAAGGACAGGCCAAGGCAGTGATCCCACTAACATCTGGCTTGGTGAACCAGTGGGTTTATTGGGGCTGTTTAGAAGAGCATCGGTGAGAGATTGCTTACAGAAACATGGATGAGTCCATGGCAGTGGCACTGAAAGCTTACACTCATGAGAGCTGCACCCCCGGGGCTCTCTTCATGTCTTGAAGGCAGCGCCACAGGTCAGAGAAACTCTTCAGAGCGACTCGGCTAAGGGTTGCCACAGCAGTCCCCACTGCTTCTAAAACCTTGTTTGTCCAGTAAGTTTCAGGAATTTCCTGGGAGTTCTCAGTTGTTTCCTGAGTCTTATCAGCATCCCTTTAGAACATCCTGGGCCATAAGGAGAGTCCCCCTGAGAATGTTTTAATGAGGAGGAAGCACCTGCGCCTCCACTTCACAGAGGAGAAAAACCGAGGCTCAGAAAGATCACTTGTGCTTTGAATAGGCGATGCCTCCACAGGCTTAGATCTTGGACATTTTGGTCTCTAGCTGATGGTGGTATTTGGGAAGATGATGAAAGCTTTGAGAAGTAGGTTCTAACTGGTGGCCAAAGGTCATAGGAGATGAGCCTTGACAGTTATGGCCCGGCTCTGCTTCCAGTTACATTTTTGTTTCCCAAACTTTCAAGATGTAAACAAACTATACTGAATATTCCCTCCCCAGAGACCTTCCCACCCCAGTACCTCAGCTTCCCAGTAGGATGACCTGTAGCCCTCAAAGCATATTCAGACTGATACGCTCTTCAAGGTCACGCTTTCTCACTGCTTCCTTACGTGGCAGAAGAGCACACAGCCCCGTGAGGCTTCTTTTATAACGATGCAGCCTTTGTTTGTGACAGTTCTCCATCATTAATCAGTTCCCTAAAGTCTTACTTTTAAATATTATTAGGTCTGGTTTAGTTTTCAATATGTATCATGCTATAGCAGCCATCTAACCTACCTTAGGGGGACATTTGAATCTCAAAGGAAAAGGAAAAACTATAAAAGCGTTCTCCAGTCTCTGACACACCACACTATTTGACTCCCTCAAAGCATTAACAGACTCCATTTCCAGGGTGCGCGGAGATGGCTCATTTGGTTAAGTGTTTATCATCTGTACATGGGGACCCAAGTTTGATCCTCAGCACCAGTGCAAAGCTGGGGATCAGGGTCATGCTTTTAACCCTAGGGCTTGCAAAGCCAAGACAGGAGAATGCCTGGAACTCACTGATGAGCCAGCCTAAACTACTCTGACCTCCACATTCATGCATGTGCAAACACACGCATACACCACACACACACCATACATACACACACCATACACACACACATCACACACACATATACCACACACACACACACACACACACACACACACCCCACACCGTTTCTTACAATCTACTCTTTACCCAGAGTCTGTTTTGAGATCTAAAACTCCAAGACTTACACCATATTTTTTTTCAAAGCCTCCCCCACCTTGAAGAAGGGAAAAGATAAAATGGCATGTGCTTATTTGTAGGTTTTGGACAAGGTTGACCAAAAATCAAATTCTGGGTAGTGGTTGTCGCTGGCCAATAAAATAAATCCAAGAAACTCAGTCAGAGTGTCTCATTCAAGAGCGGCAGGCTATCTAGACACGGAAAAGGTAGTGCGGTGCAGAGGAAAGCATGGAGTCAAAGGGAAGAGCTTCAGAAAACAAGCTTCTATTGTTCAGGCACAACATTCGGCTTGGAGAACTAGAGAAAGATTGGTGCCTATTAGGGCACAGATGGGAAATACAGATCAGTTCATTCTGTTGTCTGCTTTTCACAGTTTAAAAATGCTTGGCAGAAAAACATATCCTATTTCTTCTAACAGATAAGGGTTGTCTGGGCATGTTCGGTGTGTGAACCTCTTATGTTAGTGCACTTTTCTGAATGTCTATTGCACTTCAGTAGAGAAGTGTTTGTTTTTTAATCAAAGGCAAATGTTGCTAGAGAGAAACAGCAAGCGCTTGGGAAAGCCTGTGCTCTGCAGGCCTTCTGTTCTGATGTTCTTAGGTTTCAAACACTCACCTTCATCCCAGAAAACCTACTCCTGAAAACAAGTGGGCCCTGGCTCTCTGGTTATACTACTGATGAGGGCTAGGCATCTTGTCAACCTGACACAATTTAGAGTTACCTGGGATGGTAATCTAGACCTGGGAAGGGACTGTCCAGTTCAGAGTGGCCTGTGGGCATGTCGGCAAGAGATTGTCTTGATCGTGTTAACTGAAGACCCAGCCCACTGTGAGCAGCTCTGTTCCCTAGGCAGGGACTCATGGGTTGTATAAGAGTGGAGAAAGCAGGCTGAGCACTAGCCTGCATTCACTCTGTCTTCTCTGCTCTTGACTGTGAATGCCATGTGACTGGCTCCTTGAAGTCCCTGCTGACTTGACTCCCCCACAATCACAATGATGAACTAAAACTTGGGCTTGTGAACAGTAAAAACCTTTCTCCCTCAAGTTGTTTTTTGTTGCGGTGTTTTATCACATCAGTGGAAAAAGAAACTAGGGCTAACTAATCCCCCATCGCCTCTTTGAGCCTTCTCTCATTAGCCTTCCTTTGATCCCTCTGTTCCAGCTACAGTAACCTGCAGAGGTGTTGTTCCTCACACGTTCCAGGCTCTGTCCACTCTGATCAACTGTCTCTTCTTTCAGAGAATGCTGTCTCCTGCTCTCTGTATGGTTCCTTCCCATCCTTCTTCAAGACTTTATCAAATGTCTCCTCTATGAGATTTCCTTTGGTGACTGGAATATACTCAGCAACAGCTTCTCAGGATGCCCAGGTCCTAATCCCTGAGGCCTTTTCACACTCAGACAGCCAAGCACTGCCGAAGGCACCATGCAGATGAGTTTGGCAGATAAGGAAACTGCACCGAATCATCCAGGTTCCATGAGATCACATGGCTCCTCGAAGATGAGATGTGGGAGAAAGAATGAAAAGGAGGGAGACAGAGAAAGGGAGGCTGAGATTGGAGTATTCTGGGATGCTGCCTTTGAGCTGGAGGTGAAGGGCCAATTAGTGCCATAAATTCTAGAATGCCGAGGCCTTTCAGAAGAGGGCTGGGAGCAGGCTTGACTGAAAGTGATTGCCATACGATCAGGGCAAACTTAGCCCAACCCCAGAATCTGTACAAGAAGCTGGGCATGGCGCCATGAGCTCGGGAACCCAAGACTGGGGACCGAAATCAGGAAGATTCATACAGCTCACCAGCCAGCTGGCCTAGCAGACACAGCAAGTTCCCGGCCAGGAAGAAATGCTGTAATGTCTAGGACCCACAGCCAGGTTTGACCTCTAGTCTCAAAGTGTACTTACATGCATGGTCATGCATGTACATGCATGTGTGTGCATATGTACACACACACACACACAGAGAGAGAAAGAGAGAGAGAGAGAGAGAGAGAGAGAGAGAGAGAGAGAGAGAGAGAGAGGGAGGGAGAGAGAGATCCTAAATCTCCCTAAAACAAACAGAAACACAGTCCTGCCCAGGCATTATAAGCTCTCAACCCCCACAAATATGATACAACACATTCCACGATTTTAATCCACTAACGTTGGTGGTAATTAATCTCAGCAGCCCAAGGACAGTCCTAAGCCGCCTCGTCTGAAATGCCATTCGCCACTTTTGTGCTCATGCATGTATTTGCATTCATACACAACCTTATCTTTCACCTTGATTCCGTCTCCACACATCCCCATCTGGCCATGAATAAATAAGAAAACCCACGGCTGATGACCCACACACACAGAGAAATGGATGCACACTGAAGTCCATGGTCTTTGTGTGCTTTGGCCACTGCCATGTCAAGTAGCCATACACCCAAGGCCTGGCCTGTCACCGCTGAAGGGACTAGACAAGCACGGAGTGACTCTTACTTGTTTTATTGGTATTCATGCAAAAATCACTCTTACCTCTCAACCTTTAGCACCGGATGACTGTCTCTTTTATTCCCTGCCCCATCACGTCACCCCTACCAAGGGCATCTTGACAACCTGGAAGAGCATCATTAATGCACGTAAAGTCCTGCAGTCGGTCAATGCAGTCACAGCTCTCTACATCCAAGCCCCGGCATTGCTAACATCCCAACCAGTCAAGAGCCCTTGCCTTTTGTTTGATTGCAAATATGTCTAATTCCCAGTTCACTGAAGCAGCAAGAAGAAGGGAAAAAAAAACCCTACTCAAGTCTGTAATTTACAAAGCAAATCCATCCAGCAGAAGGATTCATCTTCAGAAGACAGTGGGGTTCAATCAATTATATTTTGAGGGAAAAGAAACGACAGGCACCCTGGGCCCCTCACTGCTAGCAGTATTGTTTGCCAGCCTCCAGGAAGCAGCTTGAGGCCAAGGCTCATCACTTGGATGCAGGAGGCTGGCGGCTGGCGGTGCTTTCTCTACCTGAAGAAGGAATGCAGTGGGCATGGAGATGGGGAGTGAGGCTGAGTCCTTTTTCAGGAAAGGATTATGAAATGCCAGCCAGCCTCACCAGCCTGTTAAATGAGCATTCTGGGAGAACAAGACAGTGTGTCCCTTTGAAATCCTTACAAGTCAGATGAATGTGCTGTCCCCAAGAGGGCATATGCAAGGACATATTTAAATTGTATTTTTTTTTCACTCTATATAGCAAGGCATGAAGAACTAGAGAGTAGAAGTGAAATTGGATGAATGAAAGGGGTGCCAGGCAATCATCATCGAGGAAACACTCCCCCTATGAATCTTCCCTGTCCTAGATCTTTCTTTTTTGTTTGTTTATTGTCTATTTCATGGCCAGTCTGTTGTTTCCCTACTATGCGTGCTTGGTATTAACCTTTAAATTCCTGGAAGTGACTACAATGACAAATATGTTATAGAAAGTGAATTAAATACTTAGATAAACAGATGGCTATAGGCAGGCAAGGAAGGAGCAATGATGGGCAGACGGGTGGATGGTAGGTGTATGTACATACGGATGGATGGATTGATTGATGGACGTAAGAGTGGATGGATGATGGGTGGACCAGGGATGAATAGGTGGATATGTGGATGATCTTAAACCTATGCCAAATGCCTGTACCCCCACTCTTCTGATGATTTACTCATCTGATGATTTACGTTTACTCAACCTATTGTTAGCCCACCTGAGCCTGCTAGGACTCTGACTCTGCCAATGGCAAATGGAATGTGAGAGTATTTTCCCGAGCATTGCCCCAGGTTCCTGTGATCATGGGTCATATTTGGGAGCATGTGCTCTATCATGTGTCTAGTGTGTCCTTCCCTGAAGTGTCCTCACGTTGATTCCCAGCCCCAGGAGAATCTTCACAGGTGAAGTCACTCACACTGGGGAGCCAGAACTGATCACGCTGACCTCCTCCTGAATGTCACCCAGCCTTCATAAACAGCCCTGCCTACAGTTCCTCCAGGAGCGCTGAATGGCACACCTTCTTGCCTGCCGTCTTTTTCCCCCTCTCGTTTCCCCACTCTTCTACACACATCCTCTGAACCTCGCAACTCAGTTGTCTGCTCCCACATTCTTGTCTTGACGTTGGCTTCCGAGAAGACCCACATCAAGGCAAGACTGCCGCCGTTGCTGTCGTTGAGTGGCTGCATTTTCAGAGAACACCAAGATGGAGAAAGGTTAAGTGATTTGCCTGACGTCATGAAGCTGGAAAGTGGCAAAGTCAATATTCAAACCTGGGGGGTGGGTGTGTGGTTCTTAACATTATGCACTTTTCTTTCGGATCAAGCTGGATAACCCAAGGGAAGTCGCTGCCTTCTGGTGCACAGGGGTGGCCAGCCCCGAGCTAAAGCACTCTGTATATCCCATAGATGCATGTGAAAATGGTGCTGTGAGTGACTTCTCTGACCGTTCTCTGTTCCCTGCTCTCTAATGAACCCGTCAGTCTGACCCCCAGCACAGGCAGCTGTGATTCATTGACGATGTGAGTGCGAAAGGCGTGCTAACAGTATCATTGTGCTGCAAATATTTCTGGTGTGCTTGTAAACCTAAAACTATAATGGCCAGAGAGAACTCTTCCCCCATAGATCAAGACTCACAGTATTGACAATTACATCCGGTGTTGCGTGGAGTTTAATGCCTAAATAATGAAGTCAAAGAACAATGCTGAGGATGGAGCATTTTGAATATACTTGATTGATTCATTTCTCACTCTGTTTAATAAGCCACTTAGTTGGTGATGCTTAAGCTCAGCAGACTTAGAAAGAACATAACACGGCAGAGAGACAGTGTTGCACAGATTAATAACTGGATGTGGGTACAAGCTGGTGCCCCCTAATAGCAGCACAAAATAGGTTATCGTCAAAAATCTGGATTTAATGTTCTGAAATGGGGATTCGTGCTTTTCCTTTATATGAGTCCATACTTATCACCGTGGGCTAATGGGACATAAACCAGAAATCAGGAGCGAACACTGCAATTCCAGGGGAGTGGGCTTTTAAAATTTAATACCTTCTAAGATTGTGATCTTTGCTTGAGATCTTTAATGTTTAAATTACAATGTGTGAATATTAAACACAGTTGATTGAGACTGAACTCTCTGAAAAGGCTAATTTATGGACCCAGCAGCCTCGCACACATGCACCATTTTAAGGAAGAATGTGGCCACACTTCATTTACGCCAATTTCTCCAGTACAGCAATAAACACTCTCAAACGGCCGATATGAGCAAAATGCCACACTGCACGTGTCAGGCTAGTGTGTGTGAGTCTGGCAGGGGGCTGTGCAATTAAATGACAGTGACTCTGCAGTTAGAGCAAACTGGATGGGGATTTGGCCTCTGCAAACATTCTCTTAAGTTTCTTTCATGCTTTTTCTGGTGAAGAAAAAAAGATGACTCCGTCTCATAGTTTCAGTATCAGCCGCCCTCAGCAGGCTCCTGTGTTTGAACACTTAGTCTCTAGCTACTGGTGCTGTGTGGGAAAGTGTGGACCTTTAGAATGTAGAACCTGACTGGAGGAGGTGGGTCCTGGTGGTGAGGCTTGAGTGTCCATCAGCCAGCTCTACCTCCTGTTCACACTCCACGTCCGACTGTAGATGCAAGTGTATACAGCCGGTCTCTGTCTCCTTCCATTACCCCTTCTGCCCTTGCCAACATGTCTTCCTTGCCATGCCTTTATCCCTTTAAACTGTGAGTCAGAAAAAAAAACTTTCTTCCCTTAAGTTGTTCGGTGTTGGGTGTTTGGCCACACCAATGAGGACCATAGCTAACACCCATGAAAAGGATGATTTGTGTTGACAATGACAACATGGGCACCCCCTCCCCACATGGCAGGATTCTCTTCCTAAGATAATTTCATGAAGTCTCTTGAGAAAATGTTTTCCCCCTAAATAAATCCAGTATCAGCGTGAGGCTCGTGCCATCCTTGCCCTCCTACTTGCAGTGAGGCTCCGGTCTTTGGCCGTGTTTACCTTGTGCCATTTGGCCTCAAGAATGTCTTCATGGTCTTTCCCAGAGGTCTGACCACATCCCAGAAGGACTTGTCACTGAAGTTGGGGGCACAAAATGAAGGCATTTCTTGTGGGCTGTATAGTAGGTTCCACTCTCCAGAAACCTGGTGCACCCACTCACTGGGTTTTTACTTAATACTCTAGCATCATTGTTTTTAATGTTATCAAAATGTATACATGATGTAAAAGTTAAAACTTGAGTCAGGGTTAGTAGGAAACCAAAATATAACTCAGAGATTTGCCTCTCAAAATCTTTATACATTGTGAAATTTATTCAATTTTATCCTGAGTTCCCTGGGAACCAAAACATAAAGGGAAATGGCATCCGTTCTATGCGTTACCCAGGAAAAGCATCTATTTCTTGGCTCAAAGAAGCCATGGTGTCTCTAGGAGAACAGATAGCCACTTCACAGACACACACACACACACACACACACACACACACACACACACACACTCAGGCACTCATGCACACACACACACACACACACACACACACACACACACACACACTCAGGCACTCATGCACACACACAGACGCTCAGGCACTCATGCATGCACACACACATACACACATACACACACACACACACACACACTCAGCCACTCATGCACACACACACACTCACTCAGGCACTCAGGCACTCATGCACACACACAGACACTCAGGCACTCATGCATGCACTCACACATACACACACACACTCAGGCACTCAGGCACACACACACACCCCTAACCCTGTTAGGAACAGGTCTTCATGCAATGCAGTAATCAGTGCTCCCTGTGGGAGGAAGCTTTAACACACCACTTTCTCCAGGAGAACAGTGAGGGAAGAGGCCTTGGCAAGTATTGACTCCATTCAGCCTCCAGATACACCTCTGCCTGGACCACAAATAAGAACACGCATGCAAGTCTGAAGTCTTTCGCGTAGGGTTCAAAGGGTACCACACTAGATAAGGCAAGCACCGCTCAGCACGGAGACTATGTCTAAGTCACTGACACTTTCCTTCTCTGTGGAAAGGACGAGCTGCCCTAGGGGGAACTACAAGGAAAGGATTATACCAGGGTCTAGGAAATGTGTTCCTAAAATTCCTAGTGTGTTCAAGCTTAAGACCGGCCAGTGTGATCCAGGAACTTCAGTCTGGCCTTCAGATCTCAGATTTCAGAAAACATCCAAGTTATCAGTAAGATGGTCAGCTAAGCCACACAGCCAGGGCAGTGGTCATTTCCATGCCATAGTTTGAATAGAAAGTGTCCCCCACATGCTCACGTGGATTGAACCGTGGACTGCAGTTGGAGGTGCTGTTGGGGGAGTTTGCAGAATAACTAGGGCTATGGCCCAGCGAGCCAGAACTGGGCTACAAAGATGGTATCTGGTTTTGGTTCCAGCCTGAGCTCTCTGCCTCTACAGTGTGACCAGTGGCTTCACGCATGCTCCAGCCATCACACCAAAAGCTGCTCCCACCACCATGGACTGTTCATGGTGGAATCATTTGGCTGCATCTAACCTAAGAGACAAATTAACCTGCCCTCCCTCCCCTAACTTGCCTCTACCAGACATTCTGTGGTAAGGAGGAGATGTTCTCACACTGACGCTCACCCCAGGGGTATACATCTCAAGACCTGTGAAAGTCCTCCAGCCTGGGACAAGAATGGCAGAATACAGAGTTGAGATACAGGGACAGCTTCCACTGCCTCTGGTTTATTTTCAACAAAAATACTCCTTTTCCCTTTTAAAGTGCTCTGTCTTGAGGCACCTGATTTAAAGAGCCATTCGGTTGAGCTCAAGAGCATAGAAACAAGCTGTAAATCCTGAAAGCCACAGAGAAATCACGTGGTTGCCTGGCTTAAGCGATTACTGGGATGGTCGTGGCATAAAGAGGAATGCCAGGGTCTGGCTCTTCTGCATTGCCGGGAAGGAGCCCAGCAGAGCAGGGATCAAGGCCCAAAGGTTGAGCCTTTAAAGTATTATCTTCTGAATTGAAAAATCGAACCCAAAACACTAAAAGGTACCTGGGCTATGTTTTCCACAGAGACAGAGGGAGAGATCATTGTTTCTAGAAATGTGCCGGGTGTGGTGGCACACGCCTTTAATCCCAGCACTCAGGAGGCAGAGGCAGGTGGATTGCGCTGTGAGTTCGAGGCCAGCCTGGTCTACAAAGTGAGTCTAGGACAGTCAAGGCTACACAGAGAAACCCTGTCTCGGAAAAAAAAAAAAAAAGAAATGTGCCTCTATTTCCTTCCTACCTCCTAGGAAAGATGACTTCCAAGGAACAGTAGCACTGAGCCAGCCACTCAGAAAACAGTATGCAAATAATGACCATGGTGATTGGACAAGGTGCCAACCAATGGTGATACAATGGGCTTGAAATCTTCCATTCCTTAGTCTGGACCTAAGAGCATTTTACATCCTCAATTTATGAGGTGGGCAGGAGAGATTTGATCATTACGTAACTGTGTTGGTGCATGTGTGTTAGAAAAGCTAACCCAGGCAAGAACAGGTCAGACCCAGCAGAAGCTAATACTCCTCCAGCTGTTCCCAGAGTTTGGCCCTGACTTCTTCTATGATGGTCAACATCTGGAATGAACAAATAATAATTGCAGCAAGGCCTTCAGGCTCTCACCTATTTACATATAAATAGTTCTGACCAAAGCCAGCCACAAGCAATGCTTAATTTAATTTACTATCCCTTGACAAAAGAGTACTCATTGGTTTCCCAGCACATTCAACCCTGGTAGATAGACCCTTGGGAAATAAAAATTAGATGGAGAGAAAATTACCAGTGGGGAGAATAGTATAAAAGTGACAGCAGCATATATAACCGTCCTGCAGGGCTGGGTGAGACTGGCGTGCAGGGCTGGGTGAGACTGGCGTGCAGGGCTGGGTGAGACTGGCGTGCAGGGCTGGGTGAGACTGGCGTGCAGGGCTGGGTGAGACTGGCGTGCAGGGCTGGGTGAGACTGGCGTGCTATTATTCCCTGGCCCCGAAGTTCAACATTTCCTGGGTGATTTTACTCGCCTGCTGTTGTCTCAGCCCCTGAAGTCATTCAGGCCACTTCAGGCAAGGCTCTCCCAGGGTGCACATCCTGTCACTGTCACAGATGGGATGCATTACCAGGCTAAGCAGTGGGAGATGTTTGGCCAAAGAGCCATGAGAAGAAGGGCCTCAATAAAAAAATAAAATAAAAAATAAAAAGTTTACAGAAGTGCCTGGAAAACAGACTGGGAGTATAGAGAAGAAAGACACAACCTGTGACTCGCAGTAGTTGCTCTGTGTGTGTGTGTGTGTGTGTGTGTGTGTGTGTGTGTGTGTGACCATGTGTTGTCCATGTGTGTCTATATATGTATATGTATGTGTGTGGAGAATTGTGTCTATAATACAGCAGACAAACACCTGGCCTAGCCGTCATCTCACACGTTCTCCGTAGACTTCTATCATTATTCTGGTTAAAAGCGAAGAGGCTGCAGTTGCCTCTCAGCTCCATTGCTCCATGTACACAAGACACAGACACAGGCGCACACACACCATAGCCCCATACACTCACCTCTCTTTCCTTAGTGTTGGCTTTAGGGACCTTTCTTTGCTCACAGATGTCCTTCCTCCTCACTCCTGTCCTGCCGTGTGCTCTACAGAGCTCAGCTCAAGCGTCACAGACTCCTCTGTGAATCTCTTTGGTGACTTCTGGGTCACATTCATTTGCACCTATAGTGCAACTGGTGTGACCAGGCGGGGACCAGAACATGTGTGCGTAGAGGCAGCTCTCGGGGCTGAGGACAGACATCGGAAGCAAGATGCTTAGCGAACTCCCAGCCTGCCATTTCTAGCAGGCTTGGCTTCCTCCCTAGAGCCTTTCCCCTTTGGTGTACATGGCATAAGTGTGCCCTCACTTTACATGTGTGATGATTAAATTATATTGTACATATAGACACACAAACTAGTAAGGCAAGGGTGACGTCTGCCTTTTGGTCTTCAGTACCTAACGCAGCACCTAAGATGTAAGGAACGCCCACTAAGCGTGCATGAGAATTAAATAACTAGCTCACTAGTTCCTTAGTGAATGGGCTGACATGAGAAACGAGAGGATAGGTGGGGCTGAAGTGCAAAGTCTGCATGTGACTGCACAGTGCAACGAGACAGGTGTGTTCATAGAGACAGCGGGTGCTGTCATCCAAAGTGGAGGGGAATCCGTGCAAACCTGGGAAGGCCTGCTTCTAAGACTCACCTGTAGGCCTGGAGAGATGGCTTAGAGGTTAAGAGTACTACCTGCTCTTCCAAAGGTCCTGAGTTCAGTTCCCAGCAACCACATGACGGCTCACAGCTGTCTATAATGAGATCTGGTGCCCTCTTCTGGTGTGAAGGCAAAACACTATATACTTAATACATAAGTAAATCTTAAAAAAACAAAAACAACAACAAAAAACCTACCCACCTGTAAACAAAAGCTGAAGCTAATGCAACCACTGTCTCTTCCCCTAAGGGAACCTAAAACCTGTTACATACCACAAATAAAGTTGTCTGGTGCCTGAGGGCCAGTGAAGGTGCCTGCATCTCCCCCTTGGCCAGATAACTCCTCCTGGAGAGAGGCCATCTTTGGGAGACAAGCTGACTTACAATAAGACCTGGCCTCAAAGTCACATGAAGCTCACAACAGAACCCCAAGTAAACGTGGTTACAGTTAACGCTGGCTTCTTTCATTTTGACAAACATTACTGCTCATGGAAAATGCAAATTAAAGTTAGACAGAGACTTCCGGGCTGGTATAGGAGGGGATCAGGGGACAAAGAAAAGGTGGCTCAGTACTAAGAGACGGGGGTGGGGGGTGGTGAATACAATGTGTTTAGATCGTATCCACCCCTTGCCTACACCTGTGATTCCTCCCAGACCCCCCCCCCCCCCGCCCTTTCTGTAGATAACGATGACTGCTCTAAGAACAAGGTAATGGGCAGCTGACACACAGATGCTAAAGGGGAGGGAAGGTAGCTCCCAGCTAAGTGAGCTGATGGGCTGAATGGAACTGAATGGAGACACAGCAGGTCCATGTCTCCTTCTCCTTCAGATTGACCACTTAGCAGGGTGCTACAAGAAAAGGGAAAAATAAGGGTGAGTTTACAGTGATACATAACACCGTAACTGTTGGCGTCTAATGCTTGTCAAGCACTTCTCACGGTCTGTGTCATTTTTCTCCCCTCACCTCTGTCTCGAGGTCTCATAAGATGCAGGCTGGCCTCAAGCTTGCCTGGTAGACCAAGGCTCACCTTGAACTCCCGACCCTCCGGCTTCGACACGCCTTGCCCCCAGGTGCAAAGATCACGGTGAGTACCACCAACCATACCACATCACCCACTATCTCGTTCAAATGCCTCAGCAGCACCGCTACGGAGCAGGTGATGCTCTTTCTACTCTATAGATGAAGACTAGAGAAGCAAGTACCCGTGAGATGCATTAGCCCTGTGCAGAACCTGGGCTTGACCTTTGTCTGCCTCGTTACCATAATACACTGCCTCCTAAAAATACCTGTCAAGTTGTTAAAGAAGAAAAAAGACAAACCTATTTGCCCAGACATGGGGTAGAAGTGGAGATGAGACCCCAAACCAAGCAAGGATTCTAGTCAGTAACTCTTGCTGAAAGTTCCTCCACAGTGAGCCGCATGGTAACCATGGGCTCAGGGCATTCTGGACTTTTTTTTTTCTTTTTTTGGCAAATCACAGGGGAAGTCAGACTTTGAAATCAGACAGTCTGGGTTTGACTCATGACTTCAATTCCCTGTGCAGAAAAGTTCAACTCTAAATTTCCCTTTAGCGATAATAATCATAAATATAAATTTAATGATTAGTCAGAAATAGAGCAGTTCTTCCAAATCAGAGAACAACTGTCCCTGGAGAATAACATCCTCCAGTCTCTTTCTGTGCATTCACAGGCTTAATGGAGCTCAAGCGTTCTGTCCTGTGACTTCCATGATTCCTAAAATAAACCAAGAAGCTCTGGTGTCTGTTGAATGCATTAACCTAATGAAAGACAAGAGTGACCTTGGTGATTGCTTTGTGACCTTGGATAAATTATGCCCCCCCCACTGAGACATGGAGCTTGTCACCTATGAAAATGAAGATAATCATACACAATAGTTTATTTTGTGGGACGGGGGAGATGATGCATACAAAACGTGGATCCTATACCTGGCACAAAGTGTGAGGGGTTGATGATGGTAGAGATGGTACTGGGGATAAAAATCACAAAGACAAGATCACGGGGTTGGGGTGATGGCTCAACTGGTAGAGTGATTGTCATGCAAACATTATGACCTCAGTCCACATAAATACCCAGTTATGCGGAACATGGTGGCACACGCCTTTAATCCCAGCACTCGGGAGGCAGGGGCAGGCAGATGGCCATGAGTTCGAGGCCAGCCTGGTCTACAAAGTGAGTCCAGGACAGCCAAGGCTACACCGAGAAACCCTGTCTTAAAAATCCAAAAGAAAAAAATCCATTTATAATGGCATGCTTTCAATCCCGGGGTAAAGGTGCCAGAACATTCTGATCCCTGTGGCTCGCTGGCCAGTCTAGTCTAATTAGCAAACCTCAGACAAAGGGAGAGAGCCTGTCTCAGTAAACAGTGGATGTCATCCTGAGGAACGACCCCTGAGGTTGACCTCTGGTCTCCATAAGCATGTGTATACCACAGAAGCACCAATCCATACACACAAAAAGAAAGCAAGACCTTGACAAGACAGTGATGCGTTGATGGTGGCTGAGGCAGAGATGATGATGATTGGTAGAGGTGGCGGTGATGGCGATGATGCTGGTGGCGGTGACAGCAAAGGCAAGGAGGACAGTGCAATAAGACCATAATAATCGGTGATCACAATGTGAAGCTTGTTGATAGTGATGTCATTGGTGTGGGAAAACAAATCAAAGGAAGAAAACCCGAATATAAAGGAGGAAAGAGACAGGAGCCTAGACTAAAGGAGAAAGGAAAGGATTCCAATGAAGTATTAACTGTAGCGCACTAGTGACGGACTTACCCACTTAGATCCACAGGTTCTTAGATCTAGATCATATGTTCCCCTGCTTACAGATGCAACACTAGCCATACCATCCGCTAGAGCCGCTGGGTCCCCTCAAGCCTGAATCATCACTCAGCCCCCTCCTTCTCCCAGGGCGAAAATGCAACCATGTTCTTTGACTGTGTGAAAGAAGAATTTAGTCATGGGCTCATTACCCATGAGTCTCCTGTGCAGTGAACCGGCATGAGAGCCAACAAGATACAGGATCCTTGTGACCCGATATTTCAAAGGGGACTCAGACAAGGTCTGGAAGGACGCGGCCAACTCCCTTTCTCAGTGCTATCACTCATGAAATGGAAATGGAGCCTCTTTGAGAGTTGAGAGTGCATCGTGCAGATGATTAAGTTCACGTACACAAATGTACTGAGATCTCTCAAGCAGCAGCTATGAGCATCTTAATTTTGGGATAATTATGAAGTGTAGAATTACTCTAACTGTTAAAAAGCGTGATTTTTTAGAAAGTTGTTTAATCTTGCCTCATCTCCACATGATGAAATAATAAGCTTGTGTAGTAGCACCAATCTTGTAAGATAACAAGCCTCAGCATAGATACTCTATCTAATGGGGCTCATACAGTGTCTTGCTGAGGACTGAGGATGTAATAGGAGAGAGCATGCCTAACACACACACACACACACACACACATGAACCCTCAGCACAGTCCTCAACACTGTATCTTCCAGGATCCTTCAGGAACAGCTGATATTACCATGTAGAAATAGATATAACATTTTTAAATGTATCAAAACAGAGATGTGACTATGGACCCCTGGACTCTACAGCTCTACAGATGGAGAACAGCTATTTCGACATGGTTGGTACACACCTTTCATTGCCTGTCTCCTGCTGACTTTCTGCATAGACTTAGACCTTCCCAAACCTCTTTCCTTCCCTCTGGCTGTCATACTCTTTCTCTGCTTGCACTCTTCATTATATTTTGACCCTCTTAAAACACTCAGCCCCAGGCTGGGAGAGCTGAGGATAGAATCCTTTAGCACTTTTCTATCACAGCTCTGTTGGGTAATTTCCTGGCATTTTATCTGTCTCTCTACCACTTGTGCCTGAGGTGGACAGAGGATAGCGCGCGCCTTCCATCTTTATTGCAGGTTGCAAGTATTAAACTTGCGCCTCCTGGCCTGTGCACCAGGTGCCCCGACCCGCTGAGCCACCTCATTGCCTTAATCCTAAACCTCTTGAGAGATTATTGCTATGGTTAGAGTTTAAGGTTAGGGTCGGGGCTCATGTTAAGCTTAGGTTAGAACCTAATGGGATTCATATTAGAAATAAAGATAGGGGTAGAATTTGGGGGACCTGGAAACAGGGAAAGAAGACCTAGGGCGAGCTAAGATGCTAGCACACAAGCACCCTTACATCAAGACCATATTTTATCTACTTTTTAAAATTAAATTTCACTTGAAATAATAACAAAAAGATTCTGCATGTGGTTCATAAACCAAAGGGTGTAAATCACTGTAAGGGAACTGCAGAACCATCTGTCACATTGAAGGATGGATACAACAGCCCAGGCTGAGGAACTTGACAGCCTCACAAATTAAAGCATTTCAGCTCACAGACATGTTGCTTACAAGGCTTAGGCTGCCCCATACATGGAAGGAGGGAGGTAACCTCGGTGGGCTCTCAGGAAACAAATGATCTGTGCACACTTCCCTACTGACCTGCAGGAGCTAGGCAATGTGTCCAGGAGTGCAAACAGTAGCACACCAACCTCATGATACTGTAGAAGTGGGTAAGGAAATATTTCATAATCACTGTGCTCTTAGCCAACTCAAAATTCCAGAGGCAGAGGCCTGGATAGAAGAGGTTGAACAAGACACATGTTATGGGGACTAGAGAAACCACTTTCTTGCAAAAGCAAGAAAACCTAACTTCAGATCCCCAGCACCCACATAAAAGTGCCGTGCATAGTATGTACACGTGTAATCCCAACACTGGGAAAGCTGAGACAGGAGAATCTCCGGGCTCAGTGGACACAGCATGTGCAGCTGAACCAGACAGCTCTAGATTCAGAGAAAGAGCCTTCCTCAAAAAGTAAGCTGGAGAGCAACGGAGAAAGACACCTGACATTTACCTCTAGCCAGTGCATGCACACGCATGCACACACACAAACATGGGCACACAATAGCACAAAATCAAGAATCCAGAGACTGGAAATACAGCACAACGGCTAAGAGTGCTTCCTGCTCTTCCAGATGGCCTAGATTATGTTCCCAGCATCAACAGGGTAGATCACAACCACCTGTAACTTTAGTTCCAAGGATGCACTTTTTTGTGGCCTCCAAGGGCTCCTGCATTCACATAGTGCACAGAAACTAACAGACAGACAGGTAGACAGACAGACACACACAACAAACATACACACATACACACACCACATGTGCTTTAACATTAAAAATGAAACAAATCCAAGGATGGATCGACACGAATCATTCGTTAGACATGGTAGTCTTTGGAAGACTCTGAGACTGAGGGAGAGGACTTCTTGCAAAGGCACGTGTTAGCTCAGTGTTCGGACCAGATCAAGCATCCACTTTAAACTTTCCGTGCTACATGCAGTGTCACAGCCACTTAACTCTGTGGCTTTTGGACAAAAGCAGCTTTATGAAATTCGTTTATGAAAGTTGTGGTTATGTTACAATAAAACTTTATTAAAAATTAATGTAGGGAGCAAATTGGACTTGACCCATGGACATCATCTGTTGATCCATGTAAAAGAGGGTTCGAGGGCACATTTTGGAAGCTGCTGTAAGAGGCTCATCTTCTGGAAATGAAATCACTACAGGAGAGAGCAAGATCAGGACCACAGTATGATTTTTAAAGCTCTGGATCCTTTTGTTGTTGTTGTTGTTGTTGTTGCTGCTGCTGCTGCTGCTGCTGCTATTGTTGCTTAAGCAAAGTGAACTGTTTTTCTGTCCATTCAAAACAAACAAAACAAATCCTGATTGTTAGACAACAGGATGCGGGGAGCAGGAGCAGACGTGGATCTCATCCCAACTCTTTTAATTCGCATTTGAGGACTCTCTGATTTCAACATGTGTCACACAGAAAAGAACGTCCTGCCTGAAACATCTTTTTGTTCTGACCCAGTCCCCACACTGCAATGGTCAACCTTGATTTTGTCCCCAAGAAGCCCCGTTTCTTAGAATATCACCGAATAAAAGTACACATCCGAGACAGACTACCCACAGATGTGGGAAGCTGACAGCACAGCCCTCGCAGCCAGATGTGGTCCAGACATCTGTGCTCCGATGGAGGCACTCCATTTGGCAGCACCAGAGAGAACTCAGCAGGAGAGGCATCAATTAGCAGGCTCTTTGGAGAAGGGATGAAGAGAGTGCAGCCCTGCAATCAAGCCTCACGCCGTCACTATAAATAATGGCCAACAAGACTCTGCCCAAGCACACAGACAGGCTTTATGTGATTTCAGAAAACTCTAAAATCCTCATACATGGTCAGCAGAAAGGAGAGTTCTCTAGGAGAAAGTTCTGTGGTGCAGAGCAAACTGTTTGCAATAAAACCTTGAGGCTGGCTCGGGACTCATCTCCACGTCTTGTGAGAATGTACCCCTACCAGGAATGCCCAACCTTTCTATCTTGCTACCCAAAGTGTTGGGCTGAACTCCTCCTATTAATGCATGAGTCAGAGGATCAGAAAAGCACATTTTTTTTACGAGATGCTCATCACACTGCGGTGTGCTTCAGCAGTCAAAGGTGCAGCTGAGTTTCTGAAGGCAGCCACTCCACCAGCTATGTTGCAACATACAGCCACAGGATGGAGAGTGACCACAGCCATTGAATTAGGATGTTAAAGTGTCTTACATGACATGAAAGAAATACTGCACTCCGGTAGGGGACACACAACACCAACTAGTGTGCATCACGTGATAAACAGCAGCCAAATGCACGGCCTGACTTTCATTTGCGTGGGTATGGTGACTGAAGGTTTGAGCTTGAGAACTCAAGGACTCTTCAGTTTCTGCCCATTTCTTTTATTTTTCTTTTTTGTTGTTGTTGTTGATTATTTCCTTTTCTCTATTTGAATTTATGTTAGAGGTCATTACAGCATTTCTGAATGTGTGTTTTTGAGATTCTCCCTGCCCCTCTCTCTGCTACCCCTGCCCTGCCCACTTCCCTTGTGCCCTCCTGACCCCAGGATGTTCTCCTCTTCCGTGCCCGTGTGTCCTTCCCGCTCTCCATCTGTGGTGGTTTAGGTGAGAATGGCCCCCAATAGGTTCACAGGTTTGCATTTTTTTGCTTCCTTGTTGGTGGATTGTTTAGGAATAATTGGGAGTGAGGCCTGGTTGGAGGAGGTGTGTCACTGCGAGGTGGACTGTGAAGTTTCAAAGGCACAGGCAGGGCCCAGTCTTGGCACTTGCTCTGCCCCTTTGCTCCTCTTGTCTGTGCACCAGGATGATCTAGGATAACATCTGCCTGTTTGCTACCGTGCTTCTTGCCCTAACTGTCACGGGCTTGCCCTCTAAAACTGCAAACAGGTCGCCAACTAAATGCTTTCTTTTATAAGGTACCTTGGACATGGTGTCTCTTCACGGCAGTACAAAAGTAATCAAGACACCACCTACCCTCACCACCTAATTTTGAGATATCATCCGCCGCATTGGGAATACCTATTACTAAGGAATCTGACAACAAATGTTAGATAGGATATAGAGAAAGAGGAACCCTTAGTCACTGTCAGTTGGAGGACAAATTAGTACAGTCATTGTGGAAATTAAAACTGTATCTATCACGTGACCCAGATGTACCACTCCTAGGAAACTGTATCTATCACATGACCCAGATGTACCACTCCTAGGAATACCTCCAGTGCATTCCATATTCTACCACAGAGATACGCATCCATACTTATTGCTGCTATGTTCATGAGAACAAGGAATTTGAAGCAGTCTAGATGTCTATCAATGGACAAGTTGATAATGACAATGCAGGAGACACACACAATGGAATATATTCATTTGTGAAGAAAAGGCGTAATTGTGAAACTTGAAAAAAATAAATGGATACAGAAAGCATAATATTAGGTGAGATGACCCAAATTCAGAAAGACAAAAATCACACGTTACCCTTCATTTTTTGGTCCCTAACCTATAATGTATGTGTAGACATATGTAATCAAGGGTTCCTCCTTTTCCTCCTATAGGAATTTTTTCATGATGCTGTATGGAGCCAATACTGAAAAAGGGCTGATGGGAAAGTTCCAAGTGTTGGGAGACAGTGAGAACAATTAAAGCTATCACAACATAGCAATGGCCATTCCTCACACTGACTGCTAGAGACTCTCCAAGGAGTTCTAAGCAAAAACTTAAATGCCACTCCTTCAGGGGAGCCCGCCCTTTCTCGCAGGTGGCCACATGACCTTTCATAAGCTCTATAAGCATTTTCTGCCTGCCCTTCACAAGACATGAGAAAGTATTATCATGAGACATATAATCATGTCCTTTATACTGTATATTTATATTATCATGAAATTTATCCATGTATGGCACTTACTAGCCCTAAATTCTCAAACGTGGCTGTCACTAAGCAGCATGTGGTTATTTACATTTCAATGTAAAGTAATTGCAGTGAGTCATGAAGCTCCACTTTTCAGTCACATTGACCCCACTTGATATGACCAGTAGCCAGATGCAACTGGTGGCCATGCCTGCAGACAGGAAAGGCACAAAACTCCCGGTCAGTGTAGTTCTGCTGGGCAGTTTCAGCTCCATGAGGTCTTGTTCACATTACACCACGGTCTAGTGCAAATGCCTGGCACCACGCGGACAGCTGGTAAAACACGCATGAGTAACTATAGTAACATGTTTTCATTTACCCCTGTTGGTAAACCTCTTACCACACAGGGATGAGAACCCATGTGAAATCTGGGTGCCCTGGCGATCACATTTAATGTCAGCGTGGAGATGGCGGAGACAGAGCAGGAGGATCCCAGCGTCTTGTTGGCCACCCACTCTGGCCAAATCACTGCGCTTCAAGTTCAGTGAGAGACCCTGTCTCAAAAACCAACGTAGTGAGTAGCTGAGAAAGACACCTGACATTGACCCCCCCAGACTCCACACATACACACATGCACACTCACATGAACACATATATACATATATGCACCAGGAACACACATATGCAAATACCTGCACAATGCATGTGCACACTTACACACTCACACTCACATATGCATACATACATACACATACATGCACTCTTACATGGCAGGTACACACACACACACACACACACACACACACACTGTACTCATATTGGCTTACTGTTTTCAAATCACCAGCACCAGGCATTTCCAAGTACATTTGGAAAGGAATAAACAAGATAAATAATGTGGAAAATACCCTGAGCCCTAAGGCATCCACAGTGCCCAACAGTAAGGATGCCATTAAGGGAGCAAACCAGAGTCAAGTTAGCTGTCCACATCAGAGCTGTAAGAAGCATCCTCCTGGTACCAGAACTGGGGCACTTGGTACGACAGACATGAGGAGCTGAAGATGACCAACCATCAGTCCATTCTCTCATCCTTGACTTTTTTTTGTAAGATAAATACTTTAAAATTTTTGTCAAAATCCATGGGCCTGTGTTCTGAGTCCATGCTGTATTCAAATTGTGAATTCCTCACTTCTTTTCTTCCTCCAGAAGCCAGCTAATCCAGACCTTTGTGCAAATTTCTGTGAAAGCGTTTCATGACCCACATTCTTAATTACAGGAAGTTGTTCTCAGGTTAACGTCAAATGAACACATAAGTCTTCGTCCTGGAGGGCAGGTAACTGGACGCAGAGAGTTATTCATTCTACAGATGTCTGACTGGGCACCTGTCTTAGGCATTCAAAGATGGACCCACAGACAGATTGAAGTGTCTGACATGATGAAGCTTACATAACAGGGCTGGATTCCAGTTCATCAGGAAAGTTATAAAAAAGAATTCTTCCTCTTATATTATACTTCCCAGAAATCCTGAAGTCCAAGGGGTGGACTTATTTGTTGATTATTACAACACATGACAGAAGTAATGCAAGAGAAGGGAGCGTTTGTTTTGGCTCACAGTTTCAGAGTGTTTCATTCCACGGGAAGGCGTGGCAGCAGAACTGGCTGAGCTTTCAACATCACAGCAGATGGGAACATGTAAGCAGAGCCAAGACTGGGAGCCATCCATCACCCAGGCCTGCCCCCCAGTGCACTATTTCTACCATCTAGGCTCCAGCTCCAGGTCCCCCAAAATAATACCACCAGACGGGGAACAGGCATTCAAACGCGGAGCCTGTGTGAACCTCTCTTTTTTTATTTTTTATTTTTTTATTTTATTTACTCAAGTAATTTATTCAGATTACAACAAATGTTATCCCTTCATTTGTATCTTCCCGTTCTCTCCTTCCCTCCCTCTTTCATCCTATTCCCCTCCCCTAGGTCTATGATAGAAGGGGACGGTCCTCCCCTACCATGTGATCACAGTCTTCCAGGTCTCATCCTGGTAGCCTTCTTACTCTTCCTCTGAGTGCCACCAGGCTTCCCCACCACGGGGAAGTGGTGAAATAGGGGGCACCAGAGTTCATGTCAGAGTCACTCTCCGCACTCTACACAACTGTGGAGAACATGCTATCTATTGGCTAGATCTGCATAGGGGGGTCTAGGTTTACTGCATGCATTGTCCTTGGTTGGTATAGGAGTTTGTGCAGACCTCCTGGGTCCAGATCCATCAGCCTTAATGGTCTTCTTGTAGGTTTCTAGGACCCTCTGGATCCTTCTATTTCCCCATTCTCCCTTACCAGAGCACGCCATAACAGTAAGAAATGAGCTTGTTCTTTAAGCTCCCCTGGTGGCTCTGGTAGGTACCCAGAGAGCCTGAAGCAGGGATAGAAATTAGCACTTCTCACAGAGCCTGAGACCAGCAAAAATAGCACGCGCTGGGAACTGGGTAAAATGCAGACTTTCAGGCCACTTCCTACAGGCCAAGAATCAGTAGCTCCCAGTTACCAACCGGAATCTGTGCTTCCTAAGTCCCCAAGTGAATTCTAACACATGCTCAAGTGTGAAATCCAGAGATGTCCCAATTTCATTTCCTCACTGCTATAAAACACCCTGGCAATAGGGTTTATTCTAGCTCATAATTCCAGGCTCAAGTCCATCACAGCAAGGAAGTCAGAAGGACAGGAAGAGCACAGAACTGAGCGCCAACCTGCTTACTGTTCAGCTTACTTTCTTTACCTTTACAGAGTTCAAGATCCCCTGCCTTAGGGAATGGTGCCAGCTACAAGGGACAGGGTTTCCCACATCAATTAAAGTAATCAACACATTCCCCTGCAGACACACCTCAGACCAGACTCACCTAGCCAATCCTTTACTGAGTCTGTCTCTAACAGGTAATTATAGACTGTGGCCAGTTGACAAATAAAACAAACCACCACAAAGGCTCTAAGCAAAATGGCAGGCAGGGTAAGTTGTCCATGATAGAGAAAACACCCTGCCCTTACCTCTGTAAGGTCGCTGTACACTTGGGAGGGGATCCACACAAGCAGCCTCCCAAAAGGTGTCACCCGACTGCCACATGGGGTTTGTAAAATCTGTCCAGGTACCCTGCATACTGTCTCTCTTACACCAGCTGGAATCCTGTTCCTCAGCCAGCAACCCCTGCCAGGTACTAATGATCCTGACATGGATGCCCCTGTGGATGGCTTCTCTGTAACAAACTGTGAGTCAAAGGTAGAAGCCAGGAAATGCAGACGCTCGTCAGTTTTCAGACAACATTCTGTCTTGGTGCTCAGGAGTGGTTGTGGAAGATCTGATGCCTCTCTTGCCCCATCATGACCGCTGAGTGACCTGGTCCAGTGTTTGTCACTTGTGAAATTTTTCTTTTTATTTAAAGATTTATTTACTTATTATTTATTATTTACACAGTGCTCTTCCTGCATCTATACCTACAGGCCAGAAGACGGCATCAAATCTCATTGTAGCTGGCTGTGAGCCACCCTATGGTTGCTGGAAATTGAACTCAGGACCTCCGGAAGAGCAGCCAGTGCTCTTACCCTTTGAGCTATCTCTCCAGCCCCACGAGATTTTTCATAAGCCACAGGAGCAGTTGAGTCCTGGCTAATTCCCACTGTTGGAGTTGTTGTCTCTCACACTTGAAATGCACTCTCATGGCTCCTTGACGCCATCATCTCCCACAGAGAAGCACAGAAAGTGCACATGGTACCTATAGCCATGACCCCATACCTAAAGAGACTCACTCTACCCAGCATTCATAATCACATCTGTTGCACACGTGTGTGTGTGTGTGTGTGTGTGTGTGTGTGTGTGTGTTGGTGACAAACATCATCGCCTGTCAAACATGCACCGCTGTCCTGTTACTCTGCCCACCACAAAGACATAGTGCTGTGGTTTGAAGGTGACAGCCATGCCCTGTTTTGTCTCTACTCCCAACTCCCCAGATTTGGGCAAGCACCGTCACACTTCCCGTGATGTCTCTGAGCCTGTTCTGCCCACGTGCCTTCCCGGTCCTGATGGATTCAATCTTCAAGATGTGAACCAAAATAAATCTCTCCTTTAATTGTGTCTTGTGAGTTGTTTTGCTGCCGTGAAAAGGTCACATGAGTCTGCACATTGGCTCCATCCAACAATACTAAACAATCCTGATGCACAGTTCAAGGCTCACACTGGGCTGAGACCTCCTGAAGGAGGAGACGCTGCTCAAAGGCCGCAATGGAAATGAAGCACGCAGCCACCGGCACAAGCCAGGCAAAGCAGGAGCTTGGTCAGTTTTCAGCCATCCTCTCTTGGAGCTCGGGTATGGTGATGGAAGGTCCTGTGTCTTGCTCCATTTACAACCACTGAGCGACCTTGTCAATTGTTTGTCACTCATCAAATTGTTCATAAGCATCAGGAACAGTTAAGTCCTGGCTTCTCTGACTGTATCTCTCTCACACATCCCTTCAGTTCTCCAAGTTAACTTTCTGCTCTCTTTGCTTTGAACTGAGTCTTTTTCTTCCACCAGTGATGAAAGCCACCATTTTAACATCCTCTGGAATAAACAGCACATACAGGAATATACAAGGCTGGGTATATACACACAAGGGAGCCTTACTCTCCCTAAAGTATACTATAGCTAGAGTCCAGAGCAGACTGGCCTGAAGAGATGGTTCAGAGGTTAATAGTACTTGCTGTTCCTCCAGATGACCCGAGCTCCATTCCCAGCACCACACCGAACACCTCACAAGCTCCTGTATCTCCAGCTCCGGGAGATCCAATGCCCTCTTCTAGACTCCACGGGCACCTGCTCTCATGTGACATAAATTCACACACACACACACACACACACACACACACACACACACACACACACACAGTGTCTTTTTGTAAAATGGAATTAGATCACAGACTCAACTTCCCGTCCCTACTTTCAACTTTCCAAGCGTGTAACGTAGGTTAATGCCTCAAGATCTCAAAACCCTAGATGTGATGGTGACTTCCCTCTTGCCAATTGTGTTTCTTGGAGTGAAAGAGACCAGACAACTATGTAGACATAAGGATCATCAAGGCAGCAGATTCTTAAGAAATGCACATAACTGTAAATAACTGGGAGTAAACGGGTTGCATTCAACAACGCTAAGGTTAAGCACAGCAAGGATACTTAGCTTAAGTGACTTCTTGTTTTGTTGTTCAAGACAGGCTTCCTCTGAGTAGCCCTGGCTGTCCTGGAAATCACTCTGTAGACCAGGCTGGCCTTGAACTCACAGTGATCTGCCTGCCTCTGCCTCCCAAGTGGCATGTGCCACCACCGCCCAGCTAATGTAAGTGCCCAGCCAGCGCAAGAAGTTGAATGGGTAGACTTCTTGTCATCCAGGTGGCCCTTCAGCTCTGAGAAATAGCTTCCCAGCATGCCCTAGCTTCATTTTCTGTGCTAGAACACTCAGACCAAAAGCAACTTGGGGGAAAGGGCTTACTTGGTTTACACTTCTGGGTCACAGTTCATCACTAAGGGAAGTCGGGGGAAGAACTAGAGCAGGAACCTGGAGGCAGGAGCCACAGGTATAAGCTGCTTGCTGGCTCATTTTTCTGGCTTGCTCACAGGTTCACGTTTAAATAGCTTTCTTATATAGTCCAGGACCGTCTACCTAGGGACTGTGCCACCCACACCAGACTGAGCCCTCCATTAATAAGCCCACAGAAGACTCTAGTCTAGAAGATCCCCCAACTGAGGCTCCATCTTCAGACTCTAGACTATGTCAAGTTGACAAGTAAGGCTAGCCAGGACACAGGGTGAACAGCGACTGGGCACTGCATTTGAGTGAAGAAGCCACTCTCCAACATTTTCTGAGTGTGTTCTCCACGCTAGGCATGGCGTACAGAAGTAGAAAACATACACAAAGTTTTCCCAAGCATGTTCCCAGTTAACTGGGAAAAATAGGCAGGAACAAAACAGTTTCAATTCAGCATAATAAAGGGAAGAACATACAAAATTCTGTGTAGCACAGAGTAGGGCAGCAGGCCTTCAATCAGAGACTGGGAAGCACGTAGCAATGCTACAGGAAACCAGGTAAGGAGGGTCATGTCTCAAATGGACTTTCGAGGGATAGGTAAGAGTTTTCTTGGCTGATTAATTAAGAGGTGTCAAGGGAAAGCGACCCCTAGTAAGAAGAGACAACAGGTGCTAAGATGTAAAGTCACAACTTATTCTGGTTTCACCTGGGATCTTGGAGTAAATGAAATTGAATTATCTCAGAAAACCTAAGATGGCACAGCAATCATTTTATCTCATGTCATATAAAAAATAAAAACTGAATGGGATGCAAAGTTTCCTTATGTAAGTTTTCATATAAATCAAGCAAATGATCAATAAATACTGTCGCTATTATTATCAGTGGATGAACCCACTATAGAACTCTGGGGACTGGCAAGGGACTCAGGAGCGATGGGGGGGGGGGCGTGAGGGGGTGGAGGTGGGGGGTAAAATGCTCACTGTGCAACAGGGAGAACATGAGCTCCAGCCCCAGAACCACCCAACTAAAATGTCAGGTTAAGCAGAAGACTCTGCCTCAAAAGATAGTCTGGGGAAGAGGCCGAAAAAGATGCCTGAAGTGGAAGTTTCTGGTTTCTTTGAAGACTCAGTTGTGTCACGTGATGCTTTTCTGGAAGATGTCTTATAAGAAGGCATGTGGTATTTTGCTGGGAACAGACACGTGAGAGGCGCGTGGTGTTTGGAATGCATGTATAGAACCCCATGGACAATAGGACGATGCTTATTGCATTGAGACACTGTGCAAGTCTTCGCTGGTCTTTGCCCGTCTTCGCTTTGCAGAGAGAACTTCTTGTGGTGCTCTTGCTGATTCTGGCCAGTCATGCTGACTCATGCCAGTTTAGTAGAGGCTTGAGGTTTCTGCTGGATCGTGTCACTGCTACAGATTCCTGCTGCCGTTTGGTGTGGACTATTGAACTGGACGGCTGGTATCCTGACACAGCAGAGAGGAATTGGCCCAAGGAACTATGTCTAAATAGGTCCACAACCCCCTTTTCCTATTAATATGTTCTCTCCCCTTTCTCCAGTTGGTGGGCTGAAGGTAGGTTGAAGTTGTTTAGAAACCCTAAATAAAGCAGGTTTTGAAAAAAATCTAAGCCTGCAGATACCTGAGCCCTGCCGTCAAGCTACAGCCTGCACAAGAACCCTCATGGGTGACCACATCTATACACCCACACGTACACTAGGGAGAGGGAGGGAGAGCTTTGCGCACACGGAGGTGTGAAGACTTAATAGCCAAGAATAATAGACTAGGCCTGCAATCCTTCTCCTGAGGAGGCTGAAGCAATAGGGCAGTGAGCTGGAAGCCAGCTTGAACTACAGCGTGAAGCCCTGGATGAGAAAAACTAAAAAGGAAAATAAAAGAATTGGGGAAGGAGAAATAGCGAAGATGCTGAAGCCAAGCATGATGTCCTGAGTTCAATCCCCGGGACCGCATGTTGGAGGGGAAAAAGAGCTTCCTACAAGTAGTCCTCTGACCTCTACACAAGCGCCATAGCACGTGTGCACGCATGTAAATTAATGTAATGATTTTTAAACAAGTGTTTTAAACTTCGGGGCATATTTATGTAGTGCATCTTGCTTTGCGGTTCTGTCTACACTATGGGCCCCTTTTTCTGTGCTTGCAGCTCTTCCCAATTAAGACATGGCTAAGTGGTTTCAATTCTCTAAGCCAGGCTTCGCAAACAATGAGTGCACCAATATCGAAGGTTTTAAAAAATTTATCTAGCCTTTACCTAGTTGCTGCCTGTTTCCACACAATTTATTCAGGGAGAGAATGGCCAGAGGGCAGAAGATTCCCTCCAGGTCTTCTCTGAACTTGGCTTCTAGGAAGTCAAGTTTAGTTAGTTATTTGTAAGATAACAGGCCACTGGAGGGCCCTGGCCCCTTGCTCAGCTTATGCTTTTCCTAGCAGAGACTCTGAAGCTAATTTAAGGGCAGCTGCCTAGTGCTCTGGGCTTTACAGACCGTGTGAGTGAACTTCCCCAGGGTGGCCCAAGCTGAACGAGATCTGAGTTCACTGGCCAGAGAGGCTGCCCGTGACAGGTGTTTTCAGGCTCCTCTGCACACACTTCAGAGCGGCAGGTTGCCCACTACTGCAAAGAGTTTGGACTCCTCTCTCCAGCCCCCCTCCCTGTTTTGAATCCGCTCCACAGGTGACTGGCTAGCCAACCCCTCCAGAACCTCCACATGTCAGCTATGCCCAGAGGCAGCCAGCCCTGAAAAGAATTGGATTCTCATAAGGGTGGACAAAAGGCAATGCTAACTAGCAGGATGCCTGTTCTGGGCTAGCTGAAAGGCTAATAAAGATGGAGATGTCGTGACACAGATGAAAAGGCTGTCGTAGGCAGTACCTACTGCTATGGGAATTCAGTGCAGACTGAACAACTGAGTGTCAGACCTCCCACAGCTCCGGGAGCTGAAGGTCAGGGTCAGGTCCTGGTAAGGACCCTCTTACGGGCTGTTGGTCCCCTAATGCCTGTTGTAGCTTCTGTTGACGGGAAAGGGGCAAGAGACTCCTTCCCTTCCACAGGGGCCACTAAACCCGTTCATGAGAGCTCCACCCTCAGAACCTCATCCGAACACGATCACCTTCCAAAGGCCTCAAATATGACCATGTTGTGGCTGGTATTTCAACTTATGAATCCGAGTAATCCCCAGACAGCCCATCAAAAAACAGTGTTCCGTGAAATGAGAGATATAAAGTGGTCACGTTCTAAAATAATGCACAATTTCATATATGTGATAGAAATGGTTCTACAAACCAATCTACAAGCATTTGACTACACCATTCACAAATTTAGAAGCTTATATATGCAAAAGGGTAAAAAGAGAAGCAAGTGTATCCACCACATTAAGACAATGACAATATTTTGGTACTGAATTCTATGAGGAAGGACCAGGGGGAAGCCTGGTTAGGACCAGGAAGGAGTCTTAGGAAGGCTGTGTTACCTGTCCCCAGATGCCCTACCCAGGCACTCACCAGGTCACCTGGGGAATCACTGAGCGACTGTCTTTCTGTTCTGCCTCTTTCACTCCCCCTTTCACACCATGCCCTACTCTTTCCTCATCCTTCTTTTCTCTTTGAATTTTTAGCTTAAAACTACTTTCTTGATTCTGCTTCTTAAAAAGTACTTTTTGCATAATGTTATATAGGTACATACATCAAAATGTGTATATTTTAGATGGAGTTCTACATGTATACACACTCATATGACTATATTCCAATAAGAACCAAGGTCCTCTTATCATACATGCAGTCTTTCCAAGTCACTGTAAATTACATGTTTTGTTCTAGAGTTTTCTATCAATGAGAACACACAGTATGTGCTCTCTTCTGTGTCTGACTTCTCTCACTCAAAATTCTATTTCTGAGAATTATCCATATTATTCTCTTAAGATTGTGTGCATGTGTATGTGTGTGTGTGTGTGTGAGAGAGAGAGAGAGAGAGAGAGAGAGAGAGAGAGAGAGAGAGAGAGACAGAGACAGAGAGAGAGACAGAGAGAGACAGAGAGAGAGAGACAGAGAGAGAGAGAGACAGACAGACAGACAGACAGACAGACAGACAGACAGAGACAGAGAGACAGAGAGAGAGAGAGAGAGAGAGAGAGAGAGAGAGAGAGAGAGAGAGAGAGAGGCAGAGAGAGAGACTATAGAGATCAGAGATCAGAAGAGGACTTCACATCCCTTGATGCTCTATGAGCCACCATTGTGGGCACTGTGATCTGAACTTGGGTCTTCCTAAGACTGGGCAGCAAATGCTCTTAACACCTCAACCACTCTCCAGCCCCTTCCTCTGTATTTCTGTGCTTAACAGAGGCTGACTCATTTATGAAGCCAAGAGTATCACTTTGTGTGGACAGACACACCCTACTCATCTATTCATTTGTGTACTGGAAGATGTCTGGGTTTCTCCAGTGATATAAATAAAATGGCTATAAATGCTTAAAGTCCTACACTATCTTCTTTTAAGGTTTGAATGGATTTGTGCTGTGTATTTGTTCAGTGGTCGGACTACTTACATGATGGGAACACCCTAAATGCCATAAGCAGAATAACCTTTAGTTCTCTGCAAATTTTCACCTTTTCTCCTTTGCTTCCCTCCCCTCCCCTCCCCTTTCCTCCTCTCCACTACTCTTTATCATTATTATTATTATTATTATTATTATTATTATTATTATTATTATTATTATTATTATTTTATTCCTTGTCCTCCTCCTTCTTCTTCCTCCTCATCTCCTCTTCCTCCTCTTTCTCCTCCCCAACCCATGTAGGCACATATGTGTATGTACATGTAGCGGTCAGAAGTCAACCTCAGATGTCATCCTCAATTTCTCCCCACCTTAGTTTTGAGACAATATCTCATCACTGAAGATGGATCTCCTCAATGCAGATAGACTGGCAGGCCAGCAAGCTCCAGGATCTCTGCCTGTGAATCTCCATATCTGGGCTTTCAGATGAGCACAGGCATACCCAGCTTTTTCGGGTGGGTCCTAGGAGGTAGAGCTCAGGTTGCCGTGTCTTTGCAGCAACAACTGTATTGAGTAAGCCATCTCTCTGGCCCAGTTCCTCTTCTACTAGGAAGTAAAATACATGGATGGGAGCCAGGCAACCATTCTACAAACCCTGGAAACAGCTCTGTGGTGTGATCTCTCAAGGTTAGTGATCTAAATGAATCAGCCCTGTCTTGCCTCTGATAAGCTGCTTGAAGAATGATGTTTTGCAGCATGCATAGATCAGGTTGGTCCTTTCGTCCTTCGAAAGTTATACTCAGTAGAAATTGTCATGCTACCTAATGAACCAATATTAGTTTAACTACATGTTGTTAATTAAAAGCAGAGCTTTATACAAGAATTTCCCTGTATGAATAAAAATAAGAATATCACAGTTCAAAGCTCCAGAAACAGAAGAGTGGTCCCAGGATTTACAAGCCCCCCTTAATGGCTATGGTGAATTATCTTTTAAGGATATCTTGGTCTTGCAGACCTCATTCTACTTCCAAGGCAGATCTGACCCCAAATGACTCTTTATAGCCCAGGTCATTTAGCTTTAGTGTGAGAGGAGACTTTTTAGCCTAGATGCTCAGTCTCTTTTTTATTTCAAACCATTTTCCTGGAAAGTCCATGTGAATTATGTTCACAAGGAAGAGAAAGCCAGGGCTGAGATCCTGTTTTCCGTAGCCAAAGAGCTTACATACAAATCTGACAACCAGCTGAGATCCCAGCACCCACAGAAAGCTGATGGGGTAGCAGTCAGGGGTAGGTAGCATGCATGCCTATAATCCCAACGCTCCTGTGAACATGAGGCAGGCAGAGGGAAGAGTCTCCAGAAGCTGAAAGGCCATCTATTCTGACATATGCAACAGTGAGCAACACAAGAGAGGGCTTGTCCCAAACAAAGTAGGAGGTAAAGGCTGACCCCAAAATTGTTCTCTGACCACCACATGAATTCCCTCTGTGGCACACAGGCATAACACACACACACACACACACACACACACACACACACACACACACACACACATACACATACACATACACACAAGACTGGGAAAACTCCAGATCTTCTATCCATTCCAGATGAGTATTTGCAAAAGGTCTTCACTGAGTTCTTCTAGAAGTGAACCCAACACTAGGGTTCCATTTGCATGTACCAAAAGGAGCCACAAGGGCACCTGAGCTGAGAGACGTCTGTGACTTACTTCTGATGATATAACAACATACACAACTGATGTACACAACTCACAGAGAGAAAAGATTTCTTTTTAGGTCATGTGGTTTCTGAGATCTCAGTCCATGTGGCAGGGTGCCATGGTAGAGGAACTCATAGTATGGCAGGCAGGAAGTAAATAATGGGGATGCAGAATGGGGTGGGGGAGAGTGACCTCCTAAGGGGTCCCCCCATTATGGCTACCCCATCCAATGAGACCACCACCTCCTCCTTTTTCCAGTCCCCAAAGACACCATCATATTATGAGTCCACTAAAAGATGAAGTCCTTGATTGAGTCTGAGCCCTCATGGGCTAATCATTCCTGGGGACTCCATCAAGGGTGTCCTTCATTGTCTCCAAGGCATTTATTAATCCAATCAAGTTGGCAATTAAGACAAATAATAAGTCAGGGAAGGAAGAAACATAATGGCTATGTGTAAGTATACGTCTCGATCTACATAACGATTCAGCCACACTGACCCCATGCAGAATGCACACATCAGAGTCCTCCATCAGATGCCCCAAAGCTATGGACCGACTGCCCAGTCCTCCATCAGATGCCCCAGGGCTATGGACCGACCACCCAGTCCTCCATCAGATGCCCCAAGACTATGGACTGACCACCCAGCCCTCCATCAGATGCCCCAAGACTATGGACTGACCACCCAGTCCTCCATCAGATACCCCAAGGCTATGGACTGACCACCCAGTCCTCCATCAGATGCCCCAAGGCAATGGACTGACCACCCAGTCCTCCATCAGGTGCCCAAGGCTATGGACTGACCACCCAGTCCTCCATCAGGTGCCCAAGGCTATGGACCGACCGCCCAGCCTCTGCTCACAGGCAGAGTAGACTCTGTTGACCAAAGAGAACATCCATGCAAAAGACTCAGATGCTGACCTGTCGAAGTGAGTTTAACCTCCAGAAATGGTGCTGCCTGCAGGGAGGTAGGCAGGGCAACCAGCCACACCTGTGTAATGATGCTCCAGAGCCGATGTGAGATGAAGGCCAACCAACCAGCCATGCACATCAGCCTCCTGTCTGCCTGAGGCAGAATAAGGGTGTCCGACTTGCTTTCCAGTTCATGATGGTAATCCGTCCATCTTTAAAACCTGTGAGCAGGACACGGCATGCCTCCTCTCTGTGTGGTCCCCAAAGTTATCACAATAGAAAGAACAGGCAATGGAGCTGGCTGTTTCATTCATAGTGAGTTGGGGTGATTCACTCGACCTCTCTAAAAATTCAATTTTTCTATGTAGTTGGGGAGATCAAGACACTTTCTTATTAGTACAGACTTTGAAAGGAAGCTAACATTAGTTCATATCTATGCTTAGGAAAGCTGAGCATCTAATGTTCCTGATAGAGTCAAGTAAAATAGTGTTCTCCTAAGGTGAATAGCAGCTGCGATGGCCCCAGGGTTTGGGTTCCACCCTCCCACTCAACCTCACATCGAAGCCCTAACCTGCGAGGTGATGTTTGGAAGCAGACACTTTGGGATTTGGGTGAAGTAGGGTAGCATAAGGATGTGTTATAGGTTGAATCTGAAATGTCCCCTGCAGGCTTATGTCTTGACTGCTTGGTCCGCAGCTGGTGGTGCTATATGGAAGATGGTGGGGCCTTTAGACTGTGGGCCAAGCTGACAGAAGCAGCCACCAGCAGTTGGGCCTATGCAGGTTATGCCTGACACAGTATCAGCTTTTTGATTCATAGCTCTGTGAAGAACCACTACCTCCTGTTCCTGACAGCCACCAAGGGAGTCACACCCATCCACACTTGCCCTGTGGCAGGGGCCTGAAATTCTCCTGACAACATGAGTCAAAATAAAACCTTTTCTCCATTTAAGTTGATGGTGCCAGGTACTTTGTCACAGTGAAGAGAAAGGTGCTTAGTGTGGGAACCTCTTGATGGGAGGAAGAGGAAGAGACAGACTCTATATCTGTTTATCTACCTATCCCCCACACACGGTTAGTGATACAAATTAACATTACAAAGATTACGTTAGGACGTTGATACACTTAGATTTGAGCATGGCCAGCAGACTGGACTATGATACGGAACTTGTACGTGTTCAGCCAGGTGGATAATGTTATAATGTCTGTGCAGGAAAATAATCCTGACTTCTGGAGATCTAGTTTACATGCTTAGATATGTAACATTAGATTGTCTGTATTTAGTTTTAAAATGTTTGAGTAAAATATTGTGATAGCCGTGCAGGTGTTCTCCATGCCACTTTCTCTATGTTTCTATGTTTATAAAGTTTTATAATAAAAAGTTTTATTTTCCAATATATTTGAAAAGTTATAAAATTTGTAATGGCTTTAAGGAATTTTGCCAAAAAACCCCAAGATTTCAGACTTTTTATGTTGTTGTAGGAAACCCAATTTCTCTTTAATTGAAATTTTTACTGAGATAATTGTAGATGCGAATCCAGTTGTAAGAAAGCATACAGTGTCGCTGAAACACTTCGCCCGTTTTCCCCTGTGGTAGCATTTTCCACTTTAGTTTCATCTAAAAGCAGTAAAGCTTTGCTTTTCACATTTGATTTGATAATCAATACTCCTATTCATTTAATAGCCTTTTTACTGATTTTTCCTGCTGATCTTAACTGTGGTCTTGATGTTTCTTTCTCCCTTTCCTCTTTACTCATCCCACTTCTTCCTTGTCCTCCTCCTTTCTCCTCTCCGCCCCTACTCCTCCCTCTGTGGTCCCCTCTTCTGTATCCCCCTCCCCTCTCTCCCCCATCCACCTTCTCCCTCCCCTCTCTCCCCCATCCACCTTCTCCCTCCTCCTCTCTCCCCCATCCACCTTCTCCCTCCTCCTCTCTCCCCCATCCACCTTCTCCCTCCCCTCTCTCCCCCATCCACCTTCTCCCCCTTCCTCTATCCCCCATCCACCTTCTCCCTCCTCCTCTCTCCCCCATCCACCTTCTCCCTCCTCCTCTCTCCCCCATCCACCTTCTCCCTCCCCTCTCTCCCCCATCCACCTTCTCCCTCCTCCTCTCTCCCCCATCCACCTTCTCCCTCCTCCTCTCTCCCCCATCCACCTTCTCCCTCCTCCTCTCTCCCCCATCCACCTTCTCCCCCTTCCTCTCTCCCCCATCCACCTTCTCCCTCCTCCTCTCTCCCCCATCCACCTTCTCCCTCCTCCCCTCTCCCCCATCCACCTTCTCCCTCCTCCTCTCGCCCCCATCCACCTTCTCCCTCCTCCCCTCTCCCCCATCCACCTTCTCCCTCCTCCTCTCTCCCCCATCCACCTTCTCCCTCCCCTCTCTCCCCCATCCACCTTCTCCCTCCTCCTCTCTCCCCCATCCACCTTCTCCCTCCCCTCTCTCCCCCATCCACCTTCTCCCTCCTCCTCTCTCCCCCATCCACCTTCTCCCTCCTCCTCTCTCCCCCATCCACCTTCTCCCTCCTCCTCTCTCCCCCATCCACCTTCTCCCTCCTCCTCTCTCCCCCATCCACCTTCTCCCTCCCCTCTCTCCCCATCCACCTTCTCCCTCCCCTCTCTCCCCATCCACCTTCTCCCTCCTCCTCTCTCCCCCATCCACCTTCTCCCTCCTCCTCTCTCCCCCATCCACCTTCTCCCTCCTCCTCTCTCTCCTCCCATCCACCTCCTCCTCCCCTCTCTCCCCAAGAGAGACAGAAAAGAAGAAAACCACCACCTCTCCCTCCTCTCTCTCCCCTAAGCATCTTCTCCCTCCACCTCTCTCCCCACCCACCTTCTCCCTCCTCCTCTCTCCCCCATCCACCTTCTCCCTCCCCTCTCTCCCCCTTCCACCTTCTCCCTCCCCTCTCTCCCATCCACTTCTCCCTCCTCCTCTCTCCCCATCCACCTTCTCCCTCCCCTCTCTCCCCATCCCCTTCTCCTTCCCCTCTCTCCCCCATCCACCTTCTCCCCTCCTCTCTCTCCCCAGCCACCGTCTCCCTCCCCTCTCCCCCCATCCACCTCCCCCTCCTCTCTCCCCCTTCCACCTTCTCCCTCCCCTCTCTCCCCCATCCACCTTCTCCCTCCCCTCTCTCCCCCATCCACCTTCTCCCTCCTCCTCTCTCCCCCATCCACCTTCTCCCTCCTCCTCTCTCTCCCCCATCCACCTTCTCCCCCTTCCTCTCTCCCCCATCCACCTTCTCCCTCCCCTCTCTCCCCCATCCACCTTCTCCCTCCTCCTCTCTCCCCCATCCACCTTCTCCCTCCTCCTCTCTCCCCCATCCACCTTCTCCCTCCCCTCTCTCCCCCATCCACCTTCTCCCTCCTCCTCTCTCCCCCATCCACCTTCTCCCTCCTCCTCTCTCCCCCATCCACCTTCTCCCTCCTCCTCTCTCCCCCATCCACCTTCTCCCCCTTCCTCTCTCCCCCATCCACCTTCTCCCTCCTCCTCTCTCCCCCATCCACCTTCTCCCTCCTCCTCTCTCCCCCATCCACCTTCTCCCTCCTCCTCTCTCCCCCATCCACCTTCTCCCTCCCCTCTCTCCCCCATCCACCTTCTCCCTCCCCTCTCTCCCCCATCCACCTTCTCCCTCCTCCTCTCTCCCCCATCCACCTTCTCCCTCCCCTCTCTCCCCCATCCACCTTCTCCCTCCTCCTCTCTCCCCCATCCACCTTCTCCCTCCTCCTCTCTCCCCCATCCACCTTCTCCCTCCTCCTCTCTCCCCCATCCACCTTCTCCCTCCTCCTCTCTCTCCCCCATCCACCTTCTCCCCCCCCTCTCTCCCCCATCCACCTTCTCCCTCCTCCTCTCTCCCCCATCCACCTTCTCCCTCCTCCTCTCTCCCCCATCCACCTTCTCCCCCTTCCTCTCTCCCCCATCCACCTTCTCCCTCCTCCTCTCTCCCCCATCCACCTTCTCCCTCCCCTCTCTCCCCCATCCACCTTCTCCCCCTTCCTCTCTCCCCCATCCACCTTCTCCCTCCTCCTCTCTCCCCCATCCACCTTCTCCCTCCTCCTCTCTCCCCCATCCACCTTCTCCCTCCCCTCTCTCCCCCATCCACCTTCTCCCTCCTCCTCTCTCCCCCATCCACCTTCTCCCTCCTCCTCTCTCCCCCATCCACCTTCTCCCTCCTCCCCTCTCCCCCATCCACCTTCTCCCTCCTCCCCTCTCCCCCATCCACCTTCTCCCTCCTCCCCTCTCCCCCATCCACCTTCTCCCTCCTCCTCTCTCCCCCATCCACCTTCTCCCTCCTCCTCTCTCCCCCATCCACCTTCTCCCTCCTCCTCTCTCCCCCATCCACCTTCTCCCTCCCCTCTCTCCCCCATCCACCTTCTCCCTCCTCCTCTCTCCCCCATCCACCTTCTCCCTCCCCTCTCTCCCCCATCCACCTTCTCCCTCCTCCTCTCTCCCCCATCCACCTTCTCCCTCCTCCCCTCTCCCCCATCCACCTTCTCCCTCCTCCCCTCTCCCCCATCCACCTTCTCCCTCCTCCTCTCTCCCCCATCCACCTTCTCCCTCCTCCCCTCTCCCCCATCCACCTTCTCCCTCCTCCTCTCTCCCCCATCCACCTTCTCCCTCCTCCTCTCTCCCCCATCCACCTTCTCCCTCCCCTCTCTCCCTCCCTGTCTGTCCCCCTTTCACCTTCTCTCTCTTCTTTATCCCTCTCTCCCCTCTCTTCCCTCTTTCCTCTCCGCCCACCAACACACCCATGTCTTGGTTCTGGGCTCAGCCCACGCACTGGCTTGTGGTACACAGCACAGGTAGACAGAGCCTCCACTCTTGTTCGCCTTCAACTTTCTCCCCTTCCTCTGTCCAGTCTTCTTCTAAATAATTTTGAGAATTACTTGGCTGACTAAGCATCTCAGAATCACTGCTCGGATGACTTGTTATCTGGAGAGTGATTGGCTTATCAACACTGAGTCTTCTTTGGATATAGATGACATACTGAGTCAAGAAAAGACATTCCGGCAAACGCATGGCATCTGGGGCAAGAAGCCCGCCTGTCTACAGGGAACCTGCTGGGACTGGAGCTAGCCTTTTATACTGCATCTATGTATAATTACTGGGATTCTCAGTTACCCCTTGGGCATCATGCTGAATGTCAAGGAGATTCTTCCCACTACTGGCCAGTGTACCACATGGCAACCCAGTTAATAGCCAAAAACCTTCCTGCTGGTCAGTGCCAGTGAGCCCTGTACAGTAGGACAACTGAAGGTAAACAACATACAGAGATAACAATCGAGCATCTCCTAGTGCTCAGAACAATTGTGTACCCACAAGGCTTTGGACCACATAGCTTCAGCATTTTGCCTAAATCACAGAACAGCTTGGAAATAAACAAAGACGATAAAGACGACTAAATGGTAAATTCTAGCCTAAATAGCCTAGAAAACTCTAAATAAGTAGGATAGAGACATGAATCTGGGCTGCGGCTCATTTTGGCACAGTAATTAGCATGCAATAAACCCTGAGTTCCATCGTAACACCATGTAAACCAATGCGATGGTGAGCATCACCTATCCCAGCACTCTAGAAATGGAACATGAAAGACCGAATGTTGGAAGTCATCCTTAGATGTATAGCAAATTTGGGGCCAGCAGTGTATACACGAGGACCTATCTTAAAATCAGAAGGAGAGGGGGAAAGAAATAGGGAGGAAGAGAGAGAGAGAGAGAGAGAGAGAGAGAGAGAGAGAGAGAGAGAGAGAGAGAAATGGATCAGACATGAAAGAGAATCAGAAGGGAAGAGGCTAGAGCCTAGCATTCTGCTTTAGAAGATGTGTTCCACCCACATAATGAAATGTCATGCTGTGAATATCACAGGCCATCACTGATCAAAGTTGTGTCTCCTCCTTCATCAGACAGAGGGCTCCCGGGATGCTGAGAGATTGTGGACTTGGTATAGGCAGATGAACCCTAGATTTGTTCACTCATTCTCTCAACATTTGTCTATGATTTTTTTTTCGAACACAAATACAGCTGCTCCTAGTACCCATGGGAGATTGGTTCCAGGACACAACCCTGTAAAACCAAAACCCATGTGTATTCGAGATCCTTACAAAAGATGATGCAGCGTTTGCACATAGCAAGTATGCTTGCTGCTGTATACTGCAAATAATTGTTAGATTACTTAAAACACCCAACACACTGCAAATGCTGTTTAAAGAGTCATAATCCTGAATTGTTTAGAGAGTAATGATGAGAAAACACATCTGTGTTGTAGATGTCTATATTTTTGTTACTATAATGAAACACCCAAGGCTAGTTGCTTTAAAAGAAAAATAAACCTACTTCGCGCATAGTTCTCAGGCCTCATGAAGACCTTCAGGCCATATCCCAGGATGGCAGATGGCATTGTGATGGGGGTATGTGAAACAGGGAGTGGTCACGTGACATGACAGGAAGCCAGCCAGCAGGAAGGGGCCACTCTTGTCCTCACAAGCACTGAACTCAGCATCTCACACTGTGGCTGGAGGACAAGAACTGGAAGCTGGCACATCAAGATAAGCATGTTCAGGAAGCCTGCAGTCTGCAGAGGAGAGCTGGAAGCCCTTCAGCACCTGGAATTCATTTAATGAATATGGCATGGGAGAGAAAATCCCAGAAAATAAAAATTAGAGATCTGGGGTCTGTGTGGAAGTCGTAAATATGGACAGTGTGTGGCCCTGGGTTGAGGGACCTTTCCTTGGCTGTCCAGTGTGTCCCTATCCCTGAGGCTGGCCTTCCTTTCTTAATAAGCTGCTTGTGGTTCCTTTCATAACCGTATGTCCCTGGTGCAATCCTTTGCCCTGGGACGCTACAACATGAGAAGCTGTAAAATCCTGTGCCCTCTGAGCTCAGAGCCACGACTCAAGCACTAATCACTCTGAGCCTTTCCTTTAGCTCTTTTTCAGATACCAGCTCAAGTAGCCCAGAGCGTGAACCCACCTGCCCTAACATTCTAGCCTTCTCACTGTTTGTCTGACCTCTGTGACTAACTTAAAAGGCATGGCTTTCTCTCCGTCTCTCTCCTCCTGGCAGCTGCCATGGCTTTCAGCTTCTCCATCCTGTTGCTCTTCTCTCAGACTTTAATAAAAGTGTGAGTGTTGTTGTTGTTGTTGCTGTTGTTGGTTTTAGCTTCTTTCATGGTGCTTTTTCAAATTATTTTATTACTGGGACTAAGAACCCCCAAAGATGGCCTAGTTTCCCTGGCCACACAACATTAACCCCTCTGTAGCCAGTATCTCCACAGAACTCTCATTAGACTTCACCTCTGAAATTGCCCACCCCGCACATCACACACAGTGAAGATGGCACCTGCATCAGATGAGCCCTGGGAGGACAAAACACACCCAAACCCTCCTACACATAGCCCATCACATACGACTTTAGATACATATTCTTTTCAATCCACAGTTTTAGTTGATTCCAAAGATGATGAATCCAGATATGGAGGCGAACTCTCAACCTCTTCAGTGACTCCCACGCTCACTAAAGTTTGCTTGTCCCCTGCAAACTTGCCTTGTTCACAGCAAAGTCCTCACAGGAACACACTCAGCATCCCAAGGAACTGCAGAGGCAGGAGAACAGCGGCTCCTGCACCAACACTTGTGATGCTCCTGAGATCGATTTCAAGACAAGCCATGGAAACCTCAAGGCATCTGGTGTGTGAGCGCTCCCCCTGGCCCTGTCTCTGCTTGCCCTGGCTCTCAGATCTTAGACAATAAGCAAGCACCCTCTTCTGCAGTCTATCTTGTGTGGCTTTTCACATTTTTCCCCCTGCGTTGTGATGGTAACTTCACTGTTGCCAGTGGCCCTGAGTGCAGTGCTGAAGCGTTTTCCTAGCATTTAGAAGTGCAAAGAGGCCTGTGGCGTGACTACCAGAGAAAACACTGTGTGGAGGAGGTTTTCTTTGGGCCCACGGGGTAGAGCTCTTGGCAGCAAGTTCAACATGTACAAAGCATCAATGCAAATCAAATGAGGTATCTTTAAGCAGAAACACACAAGACTAGGAGTTGATGGTGGGGTGAAAAATGGTGTGGCTCACAGGACACAGGTACTTTACCATGTATCTCCCCTACATCCCACGTGCCTGAACTCAGAGTTCAAAGGGACTTCACACTACTACAAATAACAAGAACCGACTGTCAGTAGCACACTTACAGCATTGCCTTAGATGCTGGGAGGAAATAGATAAGTCATAACCTTTGTCTCCATAGCGCGTGGCCAAAGCACACACCACCGTCCCCACCGCAGCTCACAGGGAAAGGAGAAACCACCCTCGAGATTACAAGACCTAGATTCGAGGACAAATTTACGAGATAGAAATACTGACGGAGGTTATGTTACCTGAGCTACTTCAGAACTTTGTCATCTGTAAAACTAGATGGCAGGCTGTTTAGGCTTTGTCCAGGGGACAAAAGTGTCTGCCCGCCTGCCTGCCAGGAAGTCAATATGAACAAAGCCTGCAATATCAGGAGGCGCCGTGCAGAGTGCTCATGTGGCCGGTGCAGAGACTCCGCCGCCAGGATGGCGCGTGGCCTCGTTTTGTGACTATGCTAGCATTTTCGTGTCTTCTCTATCTCTGAGAATTTGATTAGCTTTAGTTTTCACCTGCCTGCCTGAGAGGAGGGTCTTGCTCCTGCACTGCTGTGCAAAGTTTCTTGGCCTATGCAGTCCTAGACCTTGGTCCATCCACGCTGAACACCAGCTGCGACTCTCCTGGCTTCACCACGACTTTACAGTCAACTTCTCTCCTGCTCTAGGTAGGCTCCTCTGTGGCTGCGATGAACACTGTGATCAAAAGCGGCTTTGGGAGGAAATGGTTTATCTGGCATGCCAGACACACTCCATCACTGAAGGAAGTAAGGGTTGGCACAGACTCATGACATGAGCCTGGAGGCGGGAATTGAGGCAGGGACCATGGGAAGTGGCTCGCTCCTCATGGCTTGTTTAGTGTTACACCACCCAGGACCACCTGCCTAGGTGACCTCACTCACACCAATCATTAATCAATAAAATGTACCACGCAGGCTTGCCTATAGCACAATCTGATGGAGCCGATTCCTCAGTTAAGACTCCCTCTGTCCAGACAACTCAAATTTTTGCCAAGCTGACAAAAAAAAAACCAGAAAAACAAAAACAAATCAAAAAACCCAAAAACCTAACCAGAACATCTCCCTTTGCAACAGATGGTTACAGATGGTTGGGCACTTTTCAGAATTCCCATTTTCTATTGTTTTTAAACAAGAAAAGCGTGCTAGTCAGGCCATCCACAATGCTAACACTTGGGAAGCTGAGGCAGAGGGATCATGAGTTTGTGGTGAGCCTAGGTTACCTAGTAAGACCCTCTCTTAAGAGAGAGTGTGGTTGAATCTGAGCTCGACTCTGTAGTAGAGCACTTGCCTCGGAAATGAACGGCCTTACTACTGGTCCCAGCAACAACAACAACACCACGCGCAGCAAAGGCATGCAACTGCCAAGATTCTGTGCCGCCAAATCCCGGAGAGTTTAAACACATGCCACATGCCACATGTGCTTCTCCCCAGACTGAGTGTGACTCCGAAGTCGATTAATTTATGTTCAATTATTTATTCTGCTGTAATGCCTTCTCCAATTACTGATAGATAATTGCATGAGAGGAAATGAAATCCAACACGAGGCGCTAATGGGAGATCATTTTACGGGCAAATCCCTGGCTTCGAAACACTTGCTGAGATGGGGCACAGGTGATTTACTACAAGAAAAGCAGGGGGCTGGGCCCCCCTTTAATTAGCTCTTTAACTTATTTAATGATGCATCCTGGGTGTTGAAAGCTGTTATTGTTTAAGGGTTTAATGTGGCGTAGAATTCAGGGAAAGGAGAGTCAGAAGGAAAGAAAAAGTCCTCTGAGGAGTCAAATTCTCATCAAAGCTTACTTAGCACCCCCAAAATATGGGTGAGCATTCACTTTCCTTCCCACTTTGGGCATTGGGGGTTGGCAGAAGGACTCTGGGTAATGCCGTGTGGCAAGGGGCTCTTTCAAACTTACTCTGCAACCTAGCTGCCATGCGTAGCTCTGCTTCCCGCCTCTGACAATCACAGCCCATCAGGAGCTAAGTGTCCCAGCCTTGAGCTTTCCTGGACTGAAATCAAGAGTCCAAACAGAAAGGGTAGGAAATGGCATTCTGTTTCAAAAACTGAACAGACCTTTTGATTTTTCTGGATTTCGTTTAGGAGGGAAGGTAGAAGCTTAGTCTCATTATTACGTCCCCGGGTCCCCCTTCTTTTGGGGCCATCCCAAAAACTTTAGCAACTTTAGATCCTGCCTACTTTTTGGCTGGGATTTGCTCTTCCTCCATACGCCCTTCCTGCCCTTTTTCAATACTGTCCCAGGCTCAGCCTCTCTTGCTGTCTCCTGTCACTCTGTTTATATCTCTCTTTGGACTTTCTTACATCAGTTAAGGCCTAGAGGTCATAGGTCAGAGGAATTGGAAATGAGAGTATGAGAGAGAATATAAAGATATCTGAATTCTACTTCCTGCTCTTTACCGGGGGTTAACGGGGAATCCAGATTCAGAGACATGTTGATCCCAGGCAGTGAAATGGTCTCACTTTCCTAAGATCTGAGGTGCACTGTGGTGAGCAGAGGATAGCACTATGTTTCCAGGCACAGTTTCTTCCCTAGTGGAGATCCGAAATTTTTCAAATCAGTGTAAAATGAATATGGTAATGTTGTTGAACAGGTGTGTGGCTCGCCGTTCCCCGTGTTGATACTCTTATCTGTCAAGTGGAGATGATAGCAGGACTCTCAGAAAGACCAAAAGATATACTCGAGGTGAGGCATTTAGAAAAGCTCTTAACGTAGTACAGGGCAGTGGCTCCCAGCCTTCCTAATGCTGTGGCCCTTAATACAGTTCCTCATGTTGGGATGACCCCCAGCCATAAAACTACTTCACTGCTACTTCATAACTGTAATTTTGCTTCCGTTATGAATCACACTGAAAATATCTGACATTCAGGATATCTAATGGGCAGTCCCTGTGGAGACTGTGATCCACCAGTTGAGACCCAATGGTGTAGGGACTCAATGGAGGTGTTAGCCATGATTTATCATCATCTCATCAGCAAAACCATCATCACCATCCCTGCGACTGTGCTTGTAACCTGCCAGATACTTGTCATCTCTTACAACAGTGGCCGCATTGGAGGAACCCTTCATTTGCTGCTAGAAATCGACATGAAACACTTCCCTTCCTCCATGGTGTGGAACAATGCTCTTATCAGCTTTCCTTCCCCTGTGGGGAAAAAGGCCGGCAGTGATCAACTACTTGTTGAATGATTAGCTCAATGGATGAGTGGGGTGTTCATAGAAATAACTATTTAAGACATTGTAATCTGCTTTGAGTTTCAATATGCTACTAACTACAAAGACTCACAAGAGAGCTAAGAGGCTGCGCGCCAGTCTCCTACTTGTAAAGATGGATGGCTTTGGGTGGCACGCATCTGTGCCAGTGACCAATGCTGGCAGCAGGGTTCCGGGTCCTGAGGACAGAGGTGTGGTGTTGGCAAAAGTGAAGACATTGTCCACCCACTGAGGTTCAAGCAAGTAGCCCTGAATAGCTTGGGCCTTCTTTATTTATATAATCACAAGCCTGCTCGCCTGAGCAGTGACATCATTGGTTATTTTATTTAAAGAAATCATAGGATCAGCACTACACAAGCCCCAAAATTACAAAAAGCCCCCAATAGATTCCTTCCTCCTTCCCCCTCCCACTGGGTCAATCACCCCCCCCCAACTGTATTTTGCACTACAAAGCACAATTTCAGCAAGCCAAAAATAAATGTCTAGCCAGGCATGTCCTGTGGACATGAGCATATACCCAGCTGGCAGCAAATGAGGTTACACGGTTATACAAGGTGAGAGACAGGTTAGCCATTTGTGGGTATAAGTCCATTTATCAAATAGCACCCCTTTGTCACAATAATTGCAGACAGAGATGTGTTCATTGCACCAAGCAACCTTTCCTGATCACCTGCACCTATAAATTTCTGATACCACCTTTCCAAGAATCATTTTTTGAGTCTCTATTGATCAGACACAGCTTCTCCATTTTTTAAGTCTCTGTTGAGCTTCCTCCAAACAGTTATGCAAGCTGGACCCATTGCTTTCCACAACTGCCATGGGCTTACTCAGTGTGACTGTAGCTGTTTCTCTTAGGAACATGATTATGTGTCCTCAAATATCCAAGATTAATGATCACATCTGGAGGATAAATAGAGGTAGAGCGAGGAAAGGAGGGTTTTACCTCTTGAAAGAGTTTTGAAATAAGTAGATATTAGCCCATCATAGATGTCCTCTGGGAGACTCCACCCAGTGGAGGATCAGGAGAGATGCTGGGACTTGCAGCCAGACTCTGGGCAGAGTGCTGAGAGTGGTATGGAAGAGTGGGGGGATGGAAGGTTTCATAGGGTTCAGGAGACCCACAAAGAGATCATCAAGGCCTGCAGATCTGGACCCGGGGTTGGGGGGGCGGGGGTCCTGCACAGACTGTTGCACCAACCAAAGACAATGCATGCAGAGAACCTAGACCCCTCCCCCTGGTTGGATATAGCCAATGGACAGCGCATTCTCCACCGCTGTGGGGGGAGTGGGAACTGCCTCTGACATGAACTCTGGTGCCCCAGATTTGGATTTGATCACTTCCCCTTGGTTGGGAGGCCGTGAGGGCACACAGAGAAAGGGGATGGCGGCTATCCAGATGAGACCTGATAGGCTGTAGTCATATGGTTGGGGAGGAAGACCTCTTCTGTCAGGGGTCTAGGGGAGGGGAATAGGCCAGAAGAGGGAGGAAGAGTGGGGGCGGGAAGATACAAGTGAGCAGATAACAATTGGAATGGAATATGAATAAAATTTTAATATACACTTATTCTTTAAAAAAGAGTTTTTAAAAAACAGACTCATCCACGGGGCTTTCAGCTTGTGTGGTCCTAGCATTGCACATGACCAGCAAAGTGAAACTAAATATTGCTATGAGTATAAACTGCATAACAAAAGCAAGGAGAACTTGTAGCACACACGATCTGCATAATAAGCACAGATATAGGCTCAATTTTCTAATCTAATATATTTTATTAACAACTTAGTAACCGAGCGTACGTCACTTATAACCTGACTAACCAAAACAATAGGAAAAGAGGATTAAGGGACACAACAACAAAACCGTAAGGATACCAGTTCCAAGGAACGATTCTCCTGGCATAATCAGCAGGATTTCTTCTGCTGGAACCTGGAGTAACCAGAACCCAGAACCTTAGCAGGAGCCAGAGCCCCAAAACCTTCCCTCGAGCAGTTCTCTCTAGGAGCCTCTCGAAGTGGAGCGATGAACAGCCAAAACTATCCCAAGTCTCCAAAAGCCCAGCCTCCAGTTCTGGGCTCATTTACATATCTCCTCCCAGAGTCTGTTCACAGGATCTTTTCAGCTGGCAACAATCAAGCTCCCATCCTAGGTAGTTGGTCTTGTAATGGATTAGACTCACCTGTTCTCTCACAAAACCATTCTGATCCTACACTTGGGATCCTAAAAAAAAACAGGTTTATCTTTCCTTCACACAGAGGCAAAAAAAAAAAAAAATCACCACAGGTCCTTGCAGAGTAGGAAGGAGTTTCCATGGGCCTTGCCACAGTAGAGTCCCATCAGCGAAGCACTCGAGCGCCCTTCCTGGTAGATGCCGCATGCGCATTACAAGTTCTTCTTTGTTCTCTTGCTCCCCACCTCTAAGGATGTGGCACACCACCGTGGAGACCTGCAGTGACTACAGCTCTCTAGAAATGAGAGTGGAAGGTGCAAAGCGCAGGATTAAGGCCTGCCGGATAGAACTCAGGCAGCCCACCTGAGTGTGAGTTTCAGATAAACAACAGAAATATTTTAGTATGTCTTAATGTGCTGCGTGAGCATCTGTTTTATTGTTGATGTTTTTATTTGTTTGGGTTTGTTGCTGAATCTAAGAACCCTATAAAGAATACCCACTTCCCTCATTGGCATACAAAATATAAGTAATTAAGGAATTCCTGTTTGGCTGAGTCTGATCGGAGCTCTTATGTACTAAAAGAGAGAGAACAGACCCATGCTGTGCATTAACCAGGCTCCCTGAGCATCACTCTTGCTCCCTTCCACTCCAGTGTTCCTGCTCCATAACCCCTCCCTACCCTCCCTACCCCCCTCTCATCTGGTCTCCATCTCACCTGGAAGGCTAGGAGACCCTTGTCTTTGACATCCCAGTTTCTACACTTTCCCGAGTGCAAGTCACTCTCAGCATAATCTACCTTTTTTTTTTTTTCTTCAAGACAGGGTTTCTCTCCGTAGCCTTAGCTGTCCTGGACTTGCTTTGTAGACCAGGCTGGCCTCGAACTCACAGGGACCCACCTGCCTCTGCCTCACAAGTGCTGGGCTTACAGGCGTGTGCCACCACCACCAGGCCACTCTACCTGTTTCTGAAATGGCATGCCTACACTTCCTCCCTTCGCGCTTACGGTGTGATCTATTGACGCACATGATTTGACTCGCTGCACTTTTTGTGAAGAGGGCATCTTTTCACAATGTGCTTCTTGCTTATATGTTAGCTTCCTTTGCCTTTTTATTGTGTATCTACGATATCAAACGAACCCATCCTCTTAGGAGCCCTATTCTTACTGTTCCCAGAGACTGAATTGCTCTTCCCACAGAGTGTGGCTGTTTCCCCTTCTGATGAAGGCCGCACCTCTGATATAACTTATGGACTCGGTGCTGGTTAGTTTTTTGTCAACTTTATACATGCTAGGGCTATCAAAGAAGAAGTAACCCCAATTGAGGTCATGTCTCAATCAGATTGGCCTATAGGCTAGTCTGTGCAGGCACTTTCTTGAGTAATGATTGACATGGGGGGAACAGCCCACTATGGACCACACCATCTCTGGGCAGGTTAACCTGGGTTATATAAGAAGGCAGGAGGACCAGCCACAGAGAGCACACCACTGAGCATCACTCCTCCATGAACTATGCTTCAGTTCCTGCCTCCAGGTTCCTGCCCTGCCTGGGGGTCCTGCCTGAATTCCCTCAGTGATGAACTGTAACCTGACAGTTATAGAAATAGCCACTTTTGTGCCACCGCCCCGCCCCCCCCCCAAGTTGCTTTGGTCATGGAGCTTATCACAGCAATAGAGAGAGAACTGAGCAGAATCCCAGTCAGATTGAGGCCCATCTTCTACACTCATCCAAGAACCTGTTTTTCTTACATGAGCAAATAGCCTTTTATTAATAATCTCCATGACACAGAATTCTTGTCTGTTTTTCTCTCTGCTAGAGCGTTCACGGCAAGGACAAAGCCAGCCATGCAACCTGTCAGTGTGCAGCAAATGCTCTCTAAACAAATAAATGTGTGAGAAGAAAAACAGCTGGCAGAACCTCCCAGAGACTACTGATGCTGTCTGTCATATTCCAGGGGAAAGACTCGGGGGGGGGGGGGACCCTAATGTACAAAAGACTTCAGAAAAAAAACTATACAGCCAAGGGGTGAGAATGACCTTCCCTCTGTGTGGTGAAACTTCAGGCTGAAGCAGTCGGGGCGCCTTCCTTCCTTTTCTGAGGGTAAAGAGCATGGCAGGTACTAAGAGAATGAATTGGTGTGTTTATCAGGCCACATCCCCTGTGACAAACCACGTGGCTCATCAAAGCTACAGCTGTCTTTGAAGCACAGGAAAGCCTCTCCAATCAACAATTTACACGGGTGAACTTAGCATATTGAACCATGGTGATTTATGGTGACAATTAAGAACATATTACCAAAGTCTATTTCACCATTAACACCCCGGGGACAGAACTACTTTTAAATCTTGCAGCTGTTCCCTCCCCAGAGCCTTGGATCTTGGCTATGGATTTAGAGATTATAAATTTCAGGAAGAATGAGAAGTGTAAGAAGAGTCTTGAACAGCAAATAATGAGTTTAGCCAGCATCTCGACTTCTGGGCAAGATTTACAATGTCAGCCTGCCTGAGGAAGGGGAATCCATTCTGAGGCTTATTGCCTCTATCACTTACAGTTTTAGCTCTGGATGAGAGAGCCTGTCCCTCTGATAGCATTCTTTATGGAAACCTGTTTGCATGGCTTCAACAGGTCTGTCCATCTGTCCATCTGTCTGTCTGTGAAGGTTCACCTTCATCATCAGCTCAACTAAGTTTAGAATCACTATGGAAACAGACGTGTGGGGTGTGTGTGTGTGTGTGTGTGTGTGTGTGTAGAACCAAATCCTTCCTTCCTTAAGTTGCTTGTCTGTTTTTTTTGTTGTTGTTGTTTTGTTTTGTTTTGTTTGCTTCCGTAACATGATGAGTAACAAATACATTGTGGTTTTCGAAGACCCAGCCCAGAACCTACAGCTTGTACCTGTCACTCAGCAGGCAGACTCTCAAGTGTACACTCTGCTCCTCTGACCAGGAAGCTCACTAGCTACTCTCCTAAGAACTCTGGGACCAACTGGTTTGCGACTTGAATTCTTATTTCTTATAGAGTTGAACCTCCAAAAGAGCATGAGAAAGGCCAACCACTGTCTGCCTGTAGAAGAGCTGACAGGATTCAAGACCCAACCAATACTCACTTATAACTGCACACCAGCCCAAGGGGCGTGTCCCATGAAAGTTTTCACTTGCCAGGAAAGTAGGACAGAGGGGAAGACTTCCTATTAAGACTCTAGGTGAGAGAAGGAAGGGAGAATGGGGAAATAGAAGGATCCAGAGGGTTATAGATCCCTACAAGAAGAACACTATGATGGGCGGATCTGGGCCCAGGGGTTCTGCTCCACCTATGGCACCAATCAAGGACAATACATGCAGTCCGTCCTCAAATCCCTACCCAGATCTAGCCAAGGGACAGGACATTCTCCACAGTTCAGTGGAGAGTGGGGACTAACTTTCACACAAACTCTGGTGCCCCATATTTGGCCATGTCCCCTTGATGGGGACGCCTGATGGCACTCAGAGGAAGGATAGCAGGCTACCAAGAAGAGACTTGATACACTAGCATCATATTCATGGGGAGGAGGTCCCCATCAGTCACAGTCATAGGAAGGGGAATGGGGTGAAAGCAGGAGGGAGAGAGGAATGGGAGGATGCACGGGATGGGATAGCAATTGAGATGTAATATGAATGATTTTATTTTTCAATTAAAAAGAAAAAAAGACACAACCAAAACTCCATCACTTTCTCTCAGACTATATAGTTCACAGCCTATCTCCATCGCTGCCATCTGGGTGCCCTGCCCCATGTTGTGTAAGTTTCCTCATGATTGAAACATTCTATCCTGCAGGCAAGCACCTTAAGCCAGAAGGCAAACAATTCAAAACAGCTCTGGGGCTTTCTTAACACTGACCAGATATGCTAGACCTCCACCTCTTCCCTATTCCATGGCTACAACAGGTCACATGGCCTGTGACACTAGAGGGAAGGGGATCATAGAAGATACCACAGCAGTGAGCAGGGACCCAGAGGCTCATCACAGGAAACTTGATCTGTAGCACGGGGCTGCATGTGGTTGGTGCTCAGGTTGTAAGGCTCTCACACTGGAAGCCCTGAGATGCTGCCTGGACACAGACGAACTCACGAGCATCCTCTAAGACAGTCCCAGCTGCATCCCACCCAGATCAGAGCATCATTTGCTCTTGTCCAGGTGATCTGGGATGCTGCTTTCCAGACAGGAACTTCTCTGTCTCCACGGATCATCACACATCAGAGTCTCTGACATGGTAGACTGTCCTGGGGGTGGGGCCAAGGGGGGCGAGTCATCCCACATCCATATGGAAATATTTCCGTCAGACTTCCTGGAACCCCCAAGCCCACAGGTTCCAAGGACTGATTAGTTTCCATTCAAGACAGTCACACTATGGTTTTTTTGTGGCATGCCCACTGCATGAGGAGAGCAGGCTTTCCCCTGGGGAGGGGTGCCCTTGTGATAACCTCAGCACTTCTTTTCTCCCCACACCTCTTTTGGTTCAGGTTCACTCTCCCCCGCCTGCCCCCCCCCTTGCATTTAACCTGAGATTGAATCCATTTTTTAAGAGCAATTGTCTCCAGCTTTGATGTTAGGAAAATGTGCCTCACTGACCCCTCGCTTCCCCCACGGGGATGCTCAGAGCTGAGCTTCCCTCCCCTCCTCTGCTTTGTCTGTCATTTAGTTTCTAGATTGCTCCCTGTCTCCTACAACCAGTTCTGAAGGAATACAAATAACCAGCTAAGTCCACTCAATGATGTTCATATGTGCACAGGTGTGCATAAGAATACACACATATAATAAAAAGATCACATTATTGTCATTATAAGATCAATATTATCACAATATTATCAATGATGATGATACTAATAACTAATGTTTTTAGAGTTCTTTCTACATCCCAGGGTCTATCTTAAGATCTCTGTACACTTTAATCCTCATTTCAGGAATCAGGAAACACAGAGAAGTTAAGTAACTTGTCTAAACTAACACAGCTCATGATTGACAGCGGAGCGTCACATCAAAGCTGTGAATCCGAAGTCTGTTCCTTTAGCCAGTACACTGCTTGGCATCTCCACATACATGACACATGTGGAAACAGCAGTCCACACCCAGAAATAAGCATCACATCTAAATGTCAGGGTGATGTGGATGTGGGAAAGGGGGGAGAAAATTACACTCAGCGTTCCTGTGGAATGTGAGCAAGGGTCAGCAAGATGGGCCCTAGCTGCAACACCAGAAAGTTCTGGATGTTGCTTTTATGTTAACTGGTTGTGAATAGAGTACGAGAGAGACTAAGCCGGAATCCAAACAGGATGTGATTTTAAAAGAAGACAAAGAGCGGAAAGAGTATTTGTGACAATAGATTGAAGCATTGACGCTTGACTAAATCTCAGGCCTGGTCTCAGCTCCCATGTCTTCTTAGATGTTGTGGGGACAAGGGCTCATGTTTGACTCTAATATTTAGTAATGCAGTGAAAAAAGTTTATTCCTGAAAGCAAGCTCATCTTCCTAAACAGGATCCTGCCTCTTCACTAAAACATGGACAGGGACGACAATAGTCAAAAAGTGTTATTTAATTGTTTTAAGTGTTGCTGTGCTGTGTTTCCTTAAACTGTTCATAAAGACTCCAAAGTCACCAGACTGCTGTGGTTCTGGCACTTACTGTGGGTGTGTCCTTGCTCAAAGAACTAAAGCTTTATATCTTTTAATTTGTTACATTCCTAGGAGAATTCGGTTCAGTGGTTCAGCAAATATCTACCCACCAAACTCCTCTGGATGGTGAGGCAGAGGGATCGCCGGTTCAAGGCCTACCGCCTGCTGCGCCACACCCAAGGCTGAACCAGCACAGGCATTTCCCATGCCCACCCTCCAGCGAGTCCAGAGCCGAAGGAGATTGAAAATATCCAACCATTCTCTAACTCACCAGATCAGTAATGTCATATGCACCAACCCAATCAGAGGAAAACCCGCCAGATGACTGCACGCGCTGAGGTGCAGACCTAATCTGAGATAGCAGCCCGGAAGCTGCTGGGAAGACTCAGTCCTCTGATCCCTCCCCTCCCTACGTCAGCAGGGGTGGACTAGGAAGCATGAACTACACTAGGACTAGGTGAAACCCCGCTCCGCTCCTTCCCTGGGAGCCTCCAACACAGGGCTCTGCTCTGCGCACGCTTGCTAATGTGCCTTTAGTTCTTTATTATAGGAAAATATGCATGGCATAAACCAACCGCACACATTGAGTACAGTCTTAATCTCAAGCATCCAAATGCAGTGCGTTTCCTCATCATCCCAAACTGAAGGTCTACACCCGTTAAATAACTCCCAGTTCTCCACCCCCAGTTTCTCACAATCACCACTCTACTTGTGGCTCTATAACTTTGACTCCCTTAGACAGGTGGCCTGAGTAGAGTGCTGCAGTGTGTCACTCTGTGACTGCCTTTTTTTCACTCAGCCCAATAGCCTCAAGGCTTTTACATGTTGTATTATGTAATGTGTCTGAACTGCCTTTTTCAAGGATAAATCGTTTTCTACATTTGTATACCGCATTTTGCTTGTCTATCACTCACCGACAAGCATCTGAGTTGACTCTACCTTTATACTACCATGCAATGCTCCTGAGAACCTACAGACGTCTGGTTGACTTCCCGTGGTTGTTGTTTTTTTTACCATATGCCCAGAAATATGATTGCTGAACCACGTAGTGATTCTATCTGTAATTTTTTTAACATCTTGACTATAATTTCCCCTCCTTCCTCTTCTCATAGCAACCCCCACCTCTAACACACACACACACACATGCACACGCATGCACACGCACCACACACACACCTCCTTCATCTACTCTTGCTCCATTTCTCTTCAGAAAAAGGCAGGCCTCTCGTGGCTCTGCTCTACGCATGCGTATATCAACCTGCCATTGTGTATCAAGTTGCAGTAAGACAAGGCACCTCTTCTCCTATTAAGGCTAAGAAGAGGCAGCTCAGTGGGAGGAAAGGGTCCCAAAAGCAGGCAAAAGAGTCAGAGAACAGCCCTGCTCCCATTGTTAAGAGTCCCACAAGAACACCAGGCTACACAACTGGAACATGTGTGCAGAGAGCCTGGGTCAGCGCCATGCAGGCTCCCTGGTGATCAGTTCAGTCCCTGTGAACTCCAATGAGCACAGCTTGCTTGAGTCTCTGGCTATTCTTATGGTGTCGTTGACTTCTATGGCTCCTACAATCTTTTCTCCCCCTTTTCAGCAGGATTCCCCAAGCTCTGCCCAATGTTTGGTCTCCACATCTATTTCCACCAGTTGTTGGGTGAAGCCTTTCTGATGACAATTGGATTAGGCACCAATCTATTAGTATAGCAGAAATATTATTAGGCATCATTTAACTGACTTTTTTTTTGACAGTCATGTTTGATATTATCCTAGGTCTCTGGGATAGCCAGCCTCTGGTTCCTGGCCCTCCAGCAGTGTCAGTGGTGCACTTCCTCTCATGGCATGGGTCTCAAGCTGGACCAGCCATTTGTCGGCGATGCCCACAATTTTGGAGTCACCTTTACCACAGCACATCCTGTAGGCAGGACAAATAATGGGTTTGGGTGGAGCAACTGATATCAGGGCCATGCGAATCATAAACAGGAGTTAATTACTAGAAGAAAAAGAAGGCAAGTAATTCATTCAAGGCAAAAGGAGGAAAATATGCCAAGTGCCCTGCGGTCAAAGTACAATGAGAGAAAAACAATGGAAACTCAAAGCTCCTCCATGGACTGATAAGAAAGGGGAAGAAAGAAAGCAAGGAGATGGAGCCTGGAGCACAGGCTCTGCCTCAGGAGGGTCCCTCAGGGGTGTGTGTCTTCCTTAAGCAGAATGAGGTAAGCCCATGTTCCCTGACCCTTAGAGGCTTTCACTCTCAGCTTTCCTCATTCCTAAGCGTGGAGAATGGGCTCCTCAGATTCCCTCAGAAGCTGAAGATCCCACATTCAACAGCACAGATAAGAGGTGGCATTGCTGTCACCAAAGCTTGAAGTCAGAAATGCTTAAATTGGCTCAGAAATCTTTCATATGTCAAAAGTGAGAAGACAGGACCAAGCAAGAGAAGCACAAATTAAACTAATTAAATAACTGATTAAGCACACAGAGAGCAGGAAGGCACCAAAGCCACATTGTAGATGGACCTTGAAAATGCCATGCCAAGTGACAGATACTAGTCACAAAGCCACCTGTGACCCACTCCGGTGAAGGGCCCAGAACAGGCAAACCTGCAGAGAGCAGGTAGACTCATGGTTTCTGGAGCTGGGGCTTAAGTGGGTAAGTGAGCCAATGGGCAGATAGGCTGGGGGTTCTATATAGTGGAGGAAAGCCAAAGTGGTTTGTAGTGATGACTGAATTGGCCTATGGTTGAGAAAAAAAATGATTTTAGCTTTTTAATAAGTAAACTGAATGCATGGCACTCTAAATACAGCACACAATAAAATTTAGAGTTTTGAGGGTATTTTGTTTTTGTTTTGAAACAGTCTCCCTTTGTAGCTCTGACTGGCCTGGAATTCACTATGTCGACCAGACAGACTATGGCCACTAAGTTACAGAGATCTCCTTGTCTCTACCCTGCAAAATTCTGGAATTAAAGATGTGTGCCATCATACCCAGACTAGTATTTAAATTTTATTATTTTAAGAAGTCTAACATGAGGCTGGAGAGATGGCTTGGTGATGACTTGTGGTTCTTGCAAAGTTTGGAACCCAGCACTCATACTGGGTAACTCCAGCTCCAGGGGATCTGTGCCCCTCTTCCAGATACACACACACACACACACACACACACACACACACACACACACACGCACATTTTAAGAGAGAGAGAAAGCAGGCAGGGGGCACACAAACACATAATTTTTAAAAGGTAAAAGATAAATCTTAAGATGAACCTTGTTTGTACAGGGCCATTAAAGTGTCCTCCCATTGCCGTTCTGCTCCTCTCTGGGTGTCCTAACCGTGAAGAATTGCTCATATTTTTAGAACTTCACTGATGAATCTGTGCTACAGATTGATTACATACATTCTAGCCATGATGAAAAGATGTAAAGGAAACCACAAAACTGAAATGTACAAAAGACACAGGCATTGTGATCAGGATGGATATATCACTCACTAGACAGAGAAAGGCCATGGTGTTTAAAAAAAAAGGGGGGTCTCATCTTCCTGAAAGTGTCTAAAAGAACAAAATGGATCTCCCCAGTGGCTTCCAAGCATTAGAAATACTGGGTGTTTTCTCATCATCCTTGGGAAGGGTTAGAGGAGAAGACAATAATTGCACAGCTCCCCGCTGGGAGCATCACTCTTCTTCAGCATCCTGTGCTTCCCAGAGCTGCTTGTGTCATCCCTTTGGCACAGTTTCCCTTGGCGGAAAGGTACAACCATTTCCCTATGAGCAAAGAAGCAAAATAAAAAAGAGGTAGGTGGGTTCCCAGCAGCTGCCCTTCCCAGGCTTGGTGGAGGGGTCACACTCAGGTCACACTCAGGTCACACTCAGGTCACACTCAGGTCAGTCAGGTGCATGGTCCTCATTCAACACACTCAAGGCTTCCTTTGTGTCAGCTTCATTCCGGGATTTTAAAAAGTGCCCTGTCGGGATAAAGCCCTCACTATCAGGACATGCTCACCTCACGTGCCCAATGTTCACAAACCCCAGACCCTACGAGAATCCCTACAATGTGGAAACTATTACTATCAAAAAACCTAGAGAGAGTGGAGAAAGAGAAGGTTATGGACCACAAGGAGGCAGATCTGGTTAGAAAATGTGAAAATAAGAAGAGAAGGAAAGAGGAAGCACCGCCATCTTGCTCAGAAGGGCATCTGTGGACTGAGATCATTATTTCCCGCTTTCTTTTTCCTTGAGCCATTAGCTTCTCCCATTCAAAACTTATGTTTCTGAATGAGACTAGGTCTTCCTTATTCATTCACTTTTAAATAGCTTTCATATTTTAATTTATTCTCGGACAATTTCATATATGTATACAATACGTCTCAGTCATGCCCACCCCACCCCATGGATACCCTCTATACATCCCTCTCCCGTTTTTACATCTTCTTTTAAAATATTTACTTGTTTTAGTTACTTAGTTAGCTAGTTAGTGTGTGTGTGTGTGTGTGTGTGTGTGTGTGTGTGTGTGTGTGTGTGTGTGAACCTCCTTGTCTCCAGGTCTGCCACCTGTATGCACATACCCATGTAGACCAGAAGAGGTTGTCAGATCCCCTGATATGAGTGCTGGGAACCAAACCCAGATTATCTGTAAGAGAAGTAACGGCTGAACCACTTCTCCAACAAATGCCTCCACATTTTTTAAAATTAACTCACCGAGTACAGCTAGTGCTGCCCATGTGTGTAGAGGTGTGGGGTCAGCTGGTGGAGCATGAGCAACCTGCCAGCAATCAAACCCCAAAGTCATATGACTCCCCGACCAGCCGTCAATTGTCATGCAGCATAATGCCCTCTGGACTCATCCATGTTACCACAAAGGACCAGGTTGCATTCATTTTTGTGGCTGAGCAATGTTCCATTGTGTAGATATGCCACGTTTTTCTTATGCCTTCAAACACGGATGGATACTTGGCTTAATTCTGTATCTTAGCAATTGTGTGCAGTGCTGCCACCATTCCTATGCTGAGCATTTTCTCTGTCAAGCACTATCCTGGTCCCCTGAGTTAGAGAGTTGACCCATCAAAGACCTCTTCCATATATACCTTTGCACCTTGGGCCCCATAGCACAGTAACAGAACCAAAACTCACATGCTTACCACCCAGGCTCCATGGTAGAATCAGGAAGGCATTGAAAGAAAGAAAGAAAAATCACTCAAGCAGCCACAAAGTAAATAAAGAGTAATTAGTTAAACCAAAGAGCCATAAACACAAAATACGCGCTGGTGTATATTTACTGACTGCTCTTTTCTTCCTGCTTCTAAGGAATCGTCTGTGTCATGGGTGCATGTGTCACACACAAAGGGAAGTGGACTTTGAAAATTGAGACGCATCAGGGGCATTCTTGTTGTCACACATTACCTAAAAACTTCTAAGAGAATTGACTGGGGGAGTTATCTTCCTCCATAATCCACATTTGCTACTTGCTTGTTTACTTGTTCACTTGTCTTGCAGTGCTAGACATGGAATCCACACATGCAATGCAAGGCCAGTGCTCTACCACTGAGTTCCACGCCCAGCCCAGTCTCCAGTCCACACAGTACATCAGTGTGTTCACATGCACAGCCCCAGGAAGGCTCCTGTTATTATTTAGTTCTAGAACCTATACTATGTCCTCCAAGAGAATAGGAAGTAACTCAAGTTCGGCCTTGAGTTGCTCTACAGGAGAAGCACAAGCTCTGTCTTTATAGCAGGTTACAGCAAGAAGAATTTGAGCAGCCAAAACACTTCCAGCTCCCTGCCTGCTTTCCTGCCTGCCCTCTACGCCGTGGTCATCCACAGGTGTGCTCTCGGACAAGCTCTCCTTCTAGCAAACAAAGCCAAACACAGCTCCGGGTTCCTGCCTCAAGCTTCTTGTAAAATGAAACCAAAAAGCATTCTTCTGGTTGCTTTTTTAAGACAGTATTTTCCATGCTTCAGTCATTTAACTACCCCCTCTGTGGCTTTCTGAGACACTGGTACCTTGCCTGCTGCTATTTGCTTAATATTTCTCATCACAGATACTCATACTTTCACTTATTTTTTAAAAAAAACTTTCTGCTCCTGCTGAGAAACAGAGGGTTGGTATCTGGCTTTATCTTGTCTTTCAGTGGTTGGTTATGCAAAGAAATATATAATGTGTTCATCCAAGAAACAACTTCTGATGATGATGATGCTTATGAATGTAAGGAAGCTGCAGAGAATCTCCCATGAGGCTCAGGAGATGAGGGATGAATAGTGATGTCCACAGAGACCAGCAAAGGCTTAGCTTTCATCACTAGAGTCTAGAGATGAGCACCCCTGGGAAATATGTCTGAGCCTGCTCCTATCTTCCTTGTTTAGCTTCCATTAAGCCCATGGCTCCTTTGTTTTCTGGTTCACTCAACATTTGTTCTTGAATGAGAGCCTTTACGATCAACTCTCCTTGTCTTGCTCTGCTTGCTTAAAATTCTATTTTAGATTAATGTTTACTGGCTTGTAAGAAATGGAAATTGGAGTCTCTTTTCTCTTATGTTCTATAAGGCCCACAGAGGAGCAGAACCAGGAAAACACAAACAAGTAAACAAACATGCGTTTCAGATTAACAAAAATGAGGGAGAGGTGAGGAACAGAAGCAGTTTCACTCAGCAGTAATAGATTCCTTTGCTCGCAGTTAAAATGATGAGCGGACTCATTACAGGGTAAATATCCACTGAAGATCACCCTGCCTTGCAAGTGCGTAAATGTCATAGGAAAACTATTTTCTCTCTGCACAAAAAGTGCTGTAAACAGATCTGCTGTGAGTCCCAACCAGAACATTCAGCTTAAATACCCAAGGCCTTAGGAGGAGGCTGAGAAAGAGAATCTTGCCCTCTTTCCTCCTCTCTTCCTCCCCTTCCTCTCCTCTTTCTCTCCCTCTCTTTCCTTCTCTTCTTCCTCACACCTTTCTCCCTTCCTCCTCTTCTCCCATCTCCCAATTCTTTTCCTCCTTTTCCTCTTCTTCCTCCTCTTTATTCCTACTCTTTTCCTCCTATTCCTACTCTCCCCACACTCTTCCTGCTCCCCTTCCCTCTCTTTCTCTTTCCTGCTCTCTCTGGATGTGTGTGAACAGGAGAGTAGAGCCCACTGCCTGGGGAATCTGGAGTACATGTCACAGACACTCTCGGAACAAGAACAGCTTGCTAATCTTATTTCTCTAAACTTGGAACCACCATCAGGCGCTCTGAACCCACACACAAGGACCGAGCACGCCATGGGGATTGCTTGGCCTGTAATCCTCCTGCTCGATGTTCTTAACTGAATTAGTTGACCAGGTGATTACTAAGCCACACTGCTAATGCTTATTTCAACAGCAAGAGGCTTGTGAAGCTGAAGGGAAAGGAAGATGGCAAGGAGGCTTCCTCGGGAACACAGGCATGTTCGCAAACATCTGCGTACTCAGAACATAGGCAACCAAGGATCTCAGTGTGCCCTGGAAAGGTTCTCAGACTCCTAGAAAGAGTAGCCAGTGCCCTAACCCCAGCATGCCCAGATCCTGTGAGAGCTAGAAGTGGTCTGTGAGTCAAGTCTTTCCTCCTTACAGAAGGACAAAGTGGGATCCAGAGGTCTACAAATTGTCTGCAAACACTGTTCTCAGTCAACTTGGCTGTTTTGTTTCCCCAAGTGTTGCACTTCTCATCCTCTCAGAGAAGAGAGGCCAAGGGGAAGGAGACAGGAAGCTAAACCCTGCTGGGATCACACTGTAAGGTTTATGCACCTTAAAGAAGGTTGAGCTTGAGGTCTGGAACACTGGGTGGGAGCTCAGTCTTGAGTTTATAAGATGTGACCCTCTGGAAACAGGGTCTGAATTGTGGGCAAATCAATCCGCATTGGCAAAGCGGCTGTGAGGATGAAGTAAGAGAGTGCGTGAATGCTCAGGGTACCAACAGTTACTATCACCAACAGATCACACTCTGCACTCAGACTTCCTCTCTCCTCTTCTCTTTCCCCCTCCTAGGGAACATGATAATATCTGCGACAAAGATTGCTCTGGAAATAATGCCACTCCGTTAATTACTCCTACAGGAGGAATTCCATGGCAGGAACTCTGTTGCAGCACTTCAGGCAGCCCACTGGCTAGACGCTGCTGTTAATCGCTATTGTGTTTCTGCACACTGGGCTTAGGAGGAACCAGCTTAAGTTCAGAGATTTCCTGATGCACCTTGATGATGCTGTGGGTTGCAGATATCCCAGTCCTTCCAGGCCTCTCTGTTAAACAGACGGCAGGCGAGAGGGTTGAACAGAGAAGGAGAAGCCAGCCATTAATACAAGGCACAAATTATGTTTATAAAGGTTGTAATGAGGCAATGCTCTGTCCACAGCAGTTCTCACCCAAAGAGCAAGGTTAACTCCTGCTTAGCCTTGAAGAATAGAATGTTTTGGAACTTTCTCTTTTTCTTCCTTTAGAATGTATGGAAAGGGCATCTAAGATGATTGACTGATGATAGATATATAGATACATAAATAGATACATAGGTAGATACATAGATATATTGATTGATTGATTGATTGATTGATTGATACATGATAGATGATGGATAGACAGATTATAGATAAATACATAGATGATGGGTAGAGAGAAGACAGACATATAGATGATCTATAGTAACATGATAGATGATAGATATTTGCATATTTTAGGTGATTGATAGATTACAAATGGACAGTGATAGGTGATAGACAGATGACAGACAGGCAGAAAAGCCAGCGGGTAAGTTATTGATAGATGTATGATAGATAACAGCACAGACGTCGTCACGCACAGAGGCGAATGCACAAGTAGATCCAATGCAGATGGACCCTATCTCTGACCCTGAGGGCATACAAAGCAAAACACAAATTAGGAGGGAAAGTATGCAATATGATTAGAAGAAATCTAAAATATTATCTTTCCTCACTTTCTCATTTTCAAAAGGCAAAGGAATTAGTGCACCAGGCCACTGTGTCCCAGTTCTCATTAATGGCGGTGAGCGTGTACGAATTTGGCACAGGTCTCTGGTGTGCTACACCTGACTCAGTCTCCCTCAGCATCCATGTCGCCAGCCTTATTGATTAGAAAACAGGCTCAGGAAGGTAGCATGGCTTGTTCAAAGGTGCCCAGCTGGTAGGGAACAGAGGCGTGCCTGGACAGCAAGAAGCAGAGCTACACGTGAGCCCAAGATGCCTGATTCCCATGCAGCACACTCTTCCCTTACACATTTTCATCCAAAGTGTGAGTTCACAAACGTAAATTCAGAGTGTTCCTTTCATCCCAGTCATAATTGGGACATTCTCCTTTTTAAAAATGAGTTTATAAAATAAGAATTACCTCCCACAAATGCACATTCCCCCCCTCCTTTTTTTTTTTCCTAGTAAAATCTGTTGCATGCTCCAAGGACAAGTTCAGCTGAGGCTCCATGAATCTGTCATGTCCAAGCTGTGCAGTATGCCTGTCACCTCATGCATAATAAAAGGGCTGCTGTCAGGAGCAGCCCCCATTCACCTCCAAGACCACATTTCCAAATTGCCCTTGACAGAGGATGAGCAGAGCATTTCAAAGGACTGCATTGAATATCAGAGCAGCCGCTGTGAGGAGGCTCTAGCCCCCTCCCTGCACTGGCGCTTTGATTTTTTTCCTGTCTCTCTTGGTTTTGCCCTTACTACTGAAGGAAAGAAACTGACAGCAAGCACTAGACCTGGGCCCACTGCAGGGTCACTCTCCTAGCCTCTGAGCAACTGGGAGCAGATTTCTAAGTTGATGAGACGTGAGTTCAAATTCTGCCACTTCCAGCTCTGGGTTGGCTGCATGAACCTCACTACAGAGCCCGGGCTGACCTGGACCTCATCATCTTCCTGCCCCAGAGTCGGGCCCTGGAAAATTCTGATTTTTGCTTTTGTTTGATTTTTCTCCAGTCCTGGGGACTGAAGCTAGAGTTTATGCATTGCCAGGCAAGTACTCAATCACTGAGCCACAGCCACATTCCTTTCTGGAAACTTCTGAGGCTCCCACTTGTTCAACTACAGAAGAGCGATGATGGTTCTGTCCCCAGAGGGACACGGTAACTGTGTTGACAGTAGCCGATGCTTATTCAGTATTCACTATTGATCAGACAGTCAATGAACAAGGAGCTCTGTGCATATAACTCTCAGCAAGCGGCAGGTGGCAGACAGTCATAGCACAGGAAGGTGAGCTGCCCGGTGTCACCATAGGGTCTTCATCAAACCCTGCCTGGCAGCACATGCCCATCCCTAGCCCTTGGAAAGGCAAAGCAAGAAGGGTCAGATGCTTAGTGTCACGCAAGGCTTTTAAATCAGACTCTATCTCCCAGAAATGAAAAGTGAATGAACAGAATTACTGCAGGCCAATTCTATCCTTCCCCTTGAATATTTAGGGAAACCAAGCCCAAAGATGGATATATGTATGGATATATACACACTAACACATACATACATACATACACACATACCTACATATGTGTATGTGTGTGTGTGTATGTATGTGTGTGTGTATGTGTGTGTGTGTATGTGTGTGTGTATGTGTGTGTGTGTGTGTGTGTGTGTGTGTGTGTGTGTGTGTGTAATTAGCTATAGCTTAAGCACATGTCTTTCCCGATCTATGGTCCATGTGGCCTCCCCTGGGGCCAGCGCTCACAGTCCGTGAACCAGCTCCCTTCCAAGCTCTCCGTCACCTTCGTCATAGAAGGGAAGAGTCTCTCATGTTTGCTGTTTACACAGAGCGCCTGGGGACCTCATTAAGTGCAGCTTTGGAGTCAGCTGGCATTTTTAGCAAACACCCAGGCAGCCATGGCGATGCTGGTGCTGCGCGGACAACACATGGAAGAGCGAGGATGTTCAAGAGCCCTTCAGCCCCTCTGTGTTTTCTCACTCTTCACCACTCGAGACTCAAGAGGCTTCTAAGGTTGAGGGATGAAGATGGGCGTTTCACTCCAGCTTCTTTGGCTCTCTGGAGATAAAAATCTCCCAGCCTCACTCCACCAACACCAGTCTTCTGCACCACCGTTACCACCCCCCCACCCCCGCTCACAGCTGTTTCTGTGTTCTTGACACACACTTCATATGCACATTTCATATTAAACCAGTCAGACGCCAGATGAAAACTCACATCCTTGCTGGGCGATGCAACTCCAGAGGGCAGCTCAGCCAGAAACGCCTGCATTTCTGCAATTTCTGGCTGAATAATGGCCTAAATGATCATGTTGGGCCTGATGTCCTTAGCCTGGACATAGTTATAGCTTCCACAGAATTACCTCTTTCCATGCTCGGATTTAAATCTAGAGGAGCCTTTCATAAAGTGTTCTCTCTGTGTGTTTGAAGTCACCGTACACCCACTATGCAAAGGCATTTTATGATGACCACATGTGTGTGTCAGGGACTTGACTTCACATTCACAACCTCATTGCCTTCTTTGGTCCCTACATCTATGGCCCCCTTCCTCTTCCCAAACTGTGTGTGTGTGTGTGTGTGTGTGTGTGTGTGTGTGTGTGTGTGTGCATGAATGTGTGTGTGCACGTGCATAATGCATATACATATGCTTTTCCATCTAGATTCTGACCAAGAGAGATACTGACCAAAAGATATTTGTCTTTTTAGCTTGGCTTACCTCTTTTAACATGGTGCTTTCTTTCCTTGCATTTTCATGCAATGCCATCTCATCCTTCCTTGTGAATGGACAACACCTCGCCATGCTGACTCACCACACTGCCTTTCTCCATGCATCCTCCATGGATACCTAGACCGCTGTGGCAGCCTTCTGCCAGCCATGACTCTGTTGCATTGGTTTGCTTCTATGCCCCACCTCATCTCACCTGGTCCCCATGATCATCCCTGCTTAGGGGACTGTCTCCTGTCTTGCTGGATTATCTTCTGCCACTTGTATATCTTGGTGTCTCTCCACATGGAGGAGCCTGTGATCAGGACACCCTCACCGACTCTGCTCAGCATCCCACAGTGTGGGCCTCATCCTCTGTCTAGGGAGTCAGCCTGTTTTGGTGAGCCACTCCAGAGCAAGCCAGCATTTACCGGAGAAGGACTTGGTCTTGTTGGCTAAGTTGTGATTGTCTGGTTCTACTGAGTCTGCGCTTTTGGCTTGTAGCAGCAAAATAAAGCACGTAAGTTAAGCCAGACATGATAGGACACGTCTTTCATGCCAGCATGTGGGAGGCAGAGGCAGGAGGATCTCTGTGAGTTCAAGGCCAGCCTGGTCTACATAGAGAATTACAAGGCAGCCGGGGCTACATAAAGAGACCACATCTCAAAGACAAACAAGGAAAAAATAAACACATAAAGTCATCCGTAACATTTACAGCCTCTCCCCAGTTGTAAGCTACTTCCTAATAATGACTGTGGAGTGCCAGTACTTGACAAGCCCCTGGTGCTTTTTAAGCACTTCACCACAGTAAGTCATCGACCTACAAAGGACTGTAGGAGCTGGCGTTTCTATCATCGCCTCCAGTTCACAGATTAAAAGTTGAGACACATGGTAAGGTTTTGCTCAACATCAGATCGCAGGCTATGGAGTCTGAATTTAAACCCAGCATTACCAGTAACCTTTGCTCTGACCCACCTACTGTAGAAGGCCACTCTTATTTGCACTCCCATCGCCAAGTTTGTTCACTGAAGGATTCCTTCCTGTTTTCATTCCTTTCCTTCCCAGTCACCATATTCTGCTGTATTTAATTATAACATACAATAGACTTCTGAAGAAAAGAGGGAGAAAGGCACGGTGTGATTTAATAAAGAGAAACTCTGGGGGTCTAACTTCAGTTGGAAGAGTAAAGAAAGAGCTCTGGCAAGGGTGAAACTTGAGCTGGCACTGGAAGATTGGGGGAGGGGGAGCAAGCAGGTGGAGCCGGTATCCAGGAAATAAGGGGGGGAGGGAAGGGAAGCAGGTATCTGGGGAATGAGCAGGGAGACAGGTGGGGCTGGGATAGAGGATGCTGTGAGTCAGAGCTCAACAACAGCAGGAGATGGACCTGTTGCTCCCACAGGGTGAGAGGCCATATGTACCTGCCGATACTCTTCCTGTGGCTTCAGAGGTGTCACAGACCACTGCCATGAAAGGGGACAAGGATCATGCCCATGTGTGTCTCTATTCCTCACTGCCATGGGGACTCAGTTATGCGGGCTCTACCATGATGGATGCATCTAATGTTGATCACCGCCTCCTAAAGGATTTGCCTCTAAACAGCACTGCTAGATTTAATTTCCAACATCCTAATACCTCACAATAGGGATTCAATTTAAGCATGAGAGGGGAAAAAATATCTTTAAACCACACCATCCTCAGAAAAACCCTGGAAGAGTATGAGGCAGAAAATCACCACTGATTCAGCCACAATTTACACCAATCCCTTTAATGGGCCTTGTTCAAACAACCTTGTAACGCTGAGGAATATAGCTTCTCCTCTCTTTTATACTGGAAGTGTCAGAAGCCTCTCCAGCCATTTATTTGATAGAGAGGTTGCTAAATGTTGTGGCCGATTGCCCCATCCGTCTAGATAATAGCTGACCATCGGTGTCCTGCAGAAGCCTGGAGACCTCGCCAACTGAGCAGGGGAAGTTTGTTCTGCCCTTTGGACTATGCTCTGTGTGAATATCAAAAACACAAAGGTCAGGGGATGGAGTGGTGTCTGGCCCTGGAGGCGGGAGTGTTCTGCCTCGGCTGTGATTCTGCTAAGGTGTGGCATCTGAACATCCCTGTGTCTCTCTGGGGATGCCACAACCAGAAAGGAAAAGAGACTTATAAAGTGATGCACAAACGCTGCCTGCCTCCTTTGAGACATTGGCATAGAGCTCAGCAGTCAGGCTAGAAGGGCTGGTCAATGAGCCTCAGGGATCCTCCTGTTCCTGTCTGTCTCCCCACAATTTTACATTTGTATGTAGCACACAGATTTTAGGCAAAAGACCATCCCTTCTGAATTTGGTGATTCCAATGAGTTCCTTCTCTCACCTCTCAGCTGGTATGGCTGCCTAGTGCTGTGCCAAGAACATAGGTACCTGGTCCATATATTCAATTGAATATCAAAAGACAAGAAAATTACTCGTGTGTGTGTGTGTGTGTGTGTGTGTGTGTGTGTGTGTGTGTGTGTGTTTTACTGGGATGAGAATCCAGGGCATCATGTAGGCTAAGCTTCTACACTGAGCCCAAAGACTGTATCATGCACCTTATGTAATCATGGGGACATGAAAAGTCAGTTAATAATGTGCTTGCTTTGCATATACAAGCATCTGACTATGGTCCCCAGGCCCCATTTAAAAATGCCAGGCATTGGTATTTGACTGTATTCCTGATGATGGAGAAGCAGAGACAGGAGATCCCTGGAGCTCACTGGCATCCACTCTAGCCAGATTGGTGAGCTCGGAAATGGGTAGCATTCCTGAGGATGACTCTCAGATTTGTTCTCTGGTCTTCACATACACATGTTCATGCATATACACATTTAATATAAAATAGAAATTTTAGATATAGATTGGGCCATTATTTTTACCATTTCTCCTCCTATGTAGTACTTCCTAACTCCGCACCTGCAACACACACACACACACACACACACACACACACACACACACACACACACACTATAGGTGCATATACACATATGTACACATAAACATACACACATTCACACTCATTCAGCTGGAATTCAGTCAATGAGGATAGAGCTGGGGTAGAGAAGACTTTCTGTGCAGGAGGTGGGTGCTGGTGCTTTAATGTCTTAAGAAGAAAAGAATCTATGTGCATCTCTTACATGGTGGCTGCACCAGGAAAGATCCTAGAGAAGTTGATTGGTGGGACTCCTATCTGAGTCACCCCTTGTATGAGGTGAGGCTGGGCTTTATCATGGGAACCCATTATAGGTCTAATGGTGCCTCCAAATCTCACATACCTACCTGAGCTTATATAAAGAGCATTTCATGCCCTGGTCCCACACCACTGGGGTGGACAGAAGAGCAGACATCATACCACAGGCTCCCTGCCCCTGCTTCTCCCTCTCTCATAGCCATCTTTTCTACTTTTCTTTTTCTTTTTTTTTTTTATTCTTCTCTCATATAGTACATCCCAACTGCAGTTTCCCCTCCCCCACTTCCCCACACACACGTCATCCCCAAGTCTACCCCATGTCCTCCTCCCCTCAGAAAAGAGCAGACCTCCCAGGAAAATCTAGCAAACATGGCATAACAAGCTACAGTAAGAGATCCTGCATCTCTTGAGTCAGGCACTGTGCCCAGCACTTCTTTGAAGAACCCCTTCCTTGACAAATATCCACTTAGGCACAAGACAACTAGAGTTACAGCATCACACACCCACAACAACTAGAGTTACAGCATCGCACACCCAGAACAACTAGAGTTACAGCATCACACACCCAGAACAACTAGAGTTACAGCATCACACACCCAGAACAACTAGAGTTACAGCATCACACACCCAGAACAACTAGAGTTACAGCATCACACACCCACAACAACTAGAGCTACAGCATCACACACCCACAACAACTAGAGCTACAGCATCACACACCCACAACAACTAGAGTTAGAGCATCACACACCCACAACAACTAGAGCTACAGCATCACACACCCACAACAACTAGAGTTACAGTATCACACACCCAGAACAACTAGAGCTACAGCATCACACACCCACAACAACTAGAGCTACAGCATCACACACTCACAACAACTAGAGCTACAGCATCACACACCCACAACAACTAGAGCTACAGCATCACACACCCACAACAACTAGAGTTACAGTATCACACACCCAGAACAACTAGAGCTACAGCATCACACACCCACAACAACTAGAGCTACAGCATCACACACTCACAACAACTAGAGCTACAGCATCACACACCCACAACAACTAGAGCTACAGCATCACACACCCACAACAACTAGAGCTACAGCATCACACACCCACAACAACTAGAGCTACAGCATCACACACCCACAACAACTAGAGCTACAGCATCACACACCCACAACAACTAGAGCTACAGCATCACACACCCACAACAACTAGAGCTACAGCATCACACACCCACAACAACTAGAGTTACAGTATCACACACCCACAACAACTAGAGCTACAGCATCACACACCCACAACAACTAGAGTTACAGCATCACACACCCAGAACAACTAGAGTTACAGCATCATACACCCACAACAACTAGAGTTAGAGCATCACACACCCACAACAACTAGAGCTACAGCATCACACACCCACAACAACTAGAGTTAGAGCATCACACACCCACAACAACTAGAGCTACAGCATCACACACCCACAACAACTAGAGTTAGAGCATCACACACCCACAACAACTAGAGCTACAGCATCACACACCCACAACAACTAGTGCTACAGCATCACACACCCACAACAACTAGAGCTACAGCATCACACACCCACAACAACTAGAGCTACAGCATCACACACCCACAACAACTAGAGTTACAGTATCACACACCCACAACAACTAGAGCTACAGCATCACACACCCACAACAACTAGAGCTACAGCATCACACACTCACAACTAGAGCTACAGCACCACACACCCACAACAACTAGAGTTACAGCATCACACATCCACAACAACTAGAGCTACAGCATCACACACCCATAACAACTAGAGCTACAGCATCACACACCCAGAAAAACTAGAGTTACAGCATCACACACCCACAACAACTAGAGTTACAGCATCACACACCCAGAACAACTAGAGTTACAGCATCACACACCCAGAACAACTAGAGTTACAGCATCACACACCCAGAACAACTAGAGTTACAGCATCACACACCCACAACAACTAGAGTTAGAGCATCACACACCCACAACAACTAGAGCTACAGCATCACACACCCACAACAACTAGAGTTATAGTATCACACACCCACAACAACTAGAGTTAGAGCATCACACACCCACAACAACTAGAGCTACAGCATCACACACCCACAACAACTAGAGTTACAGCATCACACACCCAGAACAACTAGAGCTACAGCATCACACACCCACAACAACTAGAGCTACAGCATCACACACCCACAACAACTAGGGTTACAGCATCACACACCCACAACAACTAGAGCTACAGCATCACACACCCAGAACAACTAGAGTTACAGTATCACATACCCAAGACAACTAGAGTTATAGCATCACACACCCAAGACTCAACTGGGATTTTTCCCAATGGACCCTAATATCTAACTACAGATAGAGATTTTTGAAGTGAAAACTTTTGATAGAAAACAAAGATAAGAAAAAGTATATGCAGAGGACCATAATAATGTACTCTAATAATTACATATTTAATATTATACAATAAATGCTAATGTGATAGTTAATGGTTTTTAAGCACAAAGAACCAATAGAATGGATAGATGGCTGGATGGGAAATGGATGATAGATAGAGGGGTGAGAGGTCAGGAGGTAGGTAGGTGGATAGACACAGATAGACAGAAAGAGTCACCAACAAAATATGAATGGGCCCAGTTCCAGGCTGAGTTCCCAGTGGGTGAGCTTGCTTTCTTCCCTTCTCTGGGTCCTCTTTTTCCTCCTTGGTTTTAATGCCTGGCTAAACTCTCCCTATAGGATCAATCCGGGTAGGTCTTGAGATAAACACAGACCTGATTCCGGCACAGTTTCTTCCCACCCTCTCTCAAATCCCTGCCCTGCCATTTCCTTCATAGTCAGAGAAAGACCAAGGGATGGATGCTCTCCTCCTGTCCCTGCTAAGTGCCTGGAGACCACTTTGCACACACTTCTCAGCAGCAGCTTAAGCAGACACCGCAGACCTGAGAGCAGGACTCATTAGCTTGGCCACGGGTGCGGGTGCTTTCCCTTCTCACCGCTCCTGTGTCCAAGAGGAATCCACAGACTCTGGCAGACAAGAGCAAGAGCACCAGCATCCTCCCCTGCTGCCCTGTGATGCTGCAGTGGCCACCTGGAACACATCAAAGTGGACTCTTGCCTTTCCGAGCACGAACTAGAGCCTGGAGGATGCACTTTGGGCCTGGTCGTGCTGCCTCGTCTCACAGTACAGTTTAGCAAATGTTTTCCATGCTGTTCTGGGAAGTGAGGTCCTACAGAGATTTGGTAATTGGCATCCAAAGCCTGTTGCACCCTGTTGCTCTAATTGCTTGAAGATTTATTTCTTCTCTAAAGACCAGGGGCCAGACTCTCTAATAATTAAAGGCAATGGGTATGAAACGTTTTCATGACCTCTGCTAGGAGACAGTTGGTAGAAAGATGGAGATGGAGCAGGTGAAAAGACATAAGGACCATTTCAAGTCACAGCCCACATCAGCCTGTATGGGAGAATGGACCACTCTAGAAATTCTCTGGTGACACATGAGAAATGATACCCTGACTCTGCTAAAAACATAAAGCCAGTGAGAGCTCAGCATGGCTCCTCACAATACCCATCCCTTCTTCTTTGTTTGCCACACTTTTTTTTAAAGGCATTATTTCAGGCCTTGAGAGATGATTCAGTGGTTAAGAGCACCAGCGTGCTGCCCTTGCAGAGGAGCCAGGCTAGGTTCCCAGCATCCACATAATGGTTCACAGCCACCTGCAACTGTAATTCCGGAAGACTTGTCACCTGTCTCCGGTCTCCATGGGCATTCCATGCACACGGCACACTTCCATACACGAAGACAAAATACTCATCAAAATACACATATCATTAAAACAAGCAAATGATTTTATTTTTGTTGGTTATTGTTGATTCAGGAAAAGGAAAGGCTATTTGGTGAGAGAGAGAGAGAGAGAGAGAGAGAGAGAGAGAGAGAGAGAGAGAGAGGTGTATGCACATGTGTGTGATGTGGTGTGGGTATGTGTGATGTGAGGGTGAGTGTGCTGTCTCTGAAGGACTGGGGGCACTGTGTGTGTTCTCTGAGTGTGGACTGTGTGCTCAAGATTGCTTGAGTATCTGAGGGAAGAACTCTGCATTGTTTGTATGCATTGCTCTAAGCTGTATAGGAGCATGTGAGTTATCTGCAAGATGAGCTACAGGTACTGAAGACTGCATGCATGTGAGATGTGGGTGCTTGTCTTGGGTTATATAGGTGAGTTATAGGTTACAGTATGTCCTATATGGATTATGGGTTGCATGAGGTATAACAAGTTCTGTGTATGTTTCAGGTTGTGCTATGTGAGGCCACATGTATGAGGCCAGAGGTATGGTGTCAGTTCTGTGTAGGGGAAGTTGTATGATGTACAAGCGCACTGTGAATTGTCTGTGTCAGAAACTATGCAAATGTGTCTCTGATGGATGTATGTGCTGTGGACTGCAGGTAATGACTGAAGCATTGGTTAAGGGCGGGGAGATGGCTTCATGGGTAAAATCACTTTACAAGCAAGCCTGGCAACCAGAGTCTCATCCTCTCACTATGCAGTAGAGCACAAACCTGGAACTCCAGCACTTCTACACTGATGTGGTGAAGACAGAAGAATCATCTGGAAGCTTGTGGGCCATCCAGCCTGAAGTATGAAGCAACGGAAAGGAAAAAAAAAAAAAAGACCTGCCTCAAAAAGGCAAAAGCTTAACTACGTGGCCACGTTGTCCTCCAGTGGCCACATGAGTGCTGTGACACTTGTGTGCCTGCCCCCCCCATCCACACACACAATGTTTCTGCCATGTCTCAACAGCACACCACATTATAAACCTATGAATGGACCCATGTGTGGATGAGCTCAGAGTACTCCCTTTCCAACCAACCCCAGACGCCCGACATGTAAACACTGCTGCACTGAGGACCAAGCCTTCAACTCAGAAGACTTTGGCGGACACTGCAGATCCAACTTCATCAAGCAAGAGCATATCACAGCTTCCCAGAGGCCACACAAATATGTAGCATCCAAGGCCAGACTCGAAGCCAAGCAGCCTCGTTTGAACGTTTCTGAGGTTATCTTCTCACAGATGTGACCTCCTTATAGGCATTTGTCCAAACCATCCAAGATTAGAACTCTCAGCTGACACGAGCATTTTGGTTAAAACTGCCATTTTGTTGAAGAGGGGCTGGCATTTGTGGGGGCCACGGGGCAAACACATGGAGACCAAAAGTTGACACCTGGAATCTTCCTTTACCATTCTTTCCCCACCATAGCATTTGAGGGAGGTTTTACCACAGAACATAAAGCTCACCAGGTCAGCTAGTCTGACTAGCCGGCAAGCCCAGAGAATCTTTTTGTCCTCATGGGGCCCTATTACATCGGTATTGGGGTTAAAGTTGGGTCCTTGTGCAATTCAGCAAGCATTTTGTTAACTGAGTTATCTCCCCAGCCTAGAACTGCCATTTAATGAATGGACGTATTCACTTTTGCTCAGCCCCCAGTCTCAGAAATAAAAGACCAAACTCACATCCTGCCCTGGGACATGAGCAAAGGCCCGGTTTCATCTTCAAGGTAGATCCTCTGAGAAGAACGAGCTTGTAAAACTAATAAAGTGGGGAAGGGTGGTGTATCTAAGTAATTAGATGCTTCTGGTGCCAAGTAGTGTGGCTTTTCTGGGAGATGTTGCTGCCATCAAGTGAATGGGGCCACTATGTCTACCAGTCTCAAAGCACGATGGGCAGCATGGCCTGCCTCACTGAGGAGACCTTGAAATTTCTCTGTGTCGGTCCTGCCCACCAGTGACACAGAAAGGACAGCAAGGTAGCAAGGAAGACGGAGTCGAGTTTATACATCTTGGCAGAGAAAAGAAACTGAGCATATGAGAAGCTTCTAGATGAACAGTAAGGAAAGGGCTCTACAGGCCTGTTCTATGCCAAGAGTCTCGGCCTGGCCAGAATACAGAGCAAGGTGTCAGCCCAAGGTGCATTCTCGTGAAAACTCCTTAATTGTTCTGTGCCTCAGTTTCTTCCCTCATATGTTAAGGCTGATGTCAACTTCATGGCATTGCTAGGAGGCTTAGATAAGACCATGTCATAGTTTGGATCTAAAACGTCCCTCTAAGGCTCATGTAGTGAAGACTTTGTCCCCAGGGCAGCAATGCTCAAGGGTAGGACTTTTGAGAAGTGATTGGATTCTGACAGCTCTGATGGATCAATCCACTGATGGGTTCATAACTGATGGGTTATTAGGGAGTAGTGAAATCTTAGGAGGAAGAACCTGGGGGTTCCTTAAGGTAATGAGTCCCTGGAGGGGTGCGCCTTGTCCCTAGGCTCTTTGTGACTCCTCACCTGGTTTCCTGGCTGCCATGAAGCAAGCAGCTCCACTACACACTACCTTCCCATGATGCTCCCCTCACTACAGTCTTGGTGGCAGAAGCAGACCTAAGGGACCATGAACTGAAATCTCTGAAATCCTGAGACAAAATAAGCCTTCCCTCTTTTACAGTGTTTTCCTTGGGTGTTTTGTCAAGGCAAAAATCGAAACCTGGCAGACATTGAAAACACATGTAAATTTCTATTAATGGCACTAAATATCACTTATTACCTTTGCTATTAACAGTGACATTTGGACCAAACTTTTCTAATAGGGTACCATAAATGTTTACCAAAGAAATCTTACATGCCATTATGTTAATCATTAATTCATTTGTGCTTTTTTTTTTTCTCCCTCCCTTTAGGTGGTTTGACCTCGCTGACCTGGAATTCACTGTACAGTCCAGAGTGACCTCGAGTTCCTGGCAAACCTCCTGCATCTGCCTCCCCAGTGCTGAGATTTCCTCTATGCACCCAGCTATACAACATTTTTTTGTTTTTGTTTTTCGAGACAGGGTCTTTCTGTGTAGCCTTGGCTGTCCTGGACTCACTTTGTAGACCAGGCTGGCCTCGAACTCACAGCAATCCAGCTGACCATGCCCGGCTCTACACAACATTTTAAGGACATAAACTTCTGGTTGTTAGTGGTGTTTGTACAGCTCTTCCTTTTAAACCTAATACATGAGACTAGTGATGTCATGTTGCCATAGTTCTGCAAGTGTGAGTCCCAGGCCAGCAGCAGTAACAGCAACAGCAGCAACAGCAGAGGGGAAGGAAGAGGAGGAGGAGGAGAAGGAGGAGGAGGAGGAGGAGGAGGAGGAAGAAGAAGAAGAAGAGGAAGAAGAAGAAGAAGAAGAAGAAGAAGAAGAAGAAGAAGAAGAAGAAGAAGAAGAAGAAGAAGCCGTGTTACACCAAAATACATGAGGCAAGGTACCTGTGAAGAAAAAGGAGTTGGAGGCTGAAAATCCAAAGACAAAGGCTCAGCAAAATGAAGCCTCAGCTTCGTCCCCTCCCAGCAGACAGAAATAGTGGATACATGCATATATCCATGCAATTGATGACACTTCTCAAGGCCAAGAGGATGGGAGGGGCCCAGCTTGCTCCTTTTACAATAACTATCTCCCACAGGAACTCAAGGAGTCTCTGAAGAACTGCCTTACTCTCTGGTAGCCTAACTTCTCCCCACTGGGATCTGATTTCTTCCTGGCTCCACCACCTCTCAGTGGCAGCCCCTAGAGCCCAGGCCTTTAACATAAACCAACACATAGCACTGGTCCGTGTGTTGCAATACACCTTGTGAGGTGCAAGCCCAGACCTAACAATGAAGAGGAACTGGAGTGAAATCAATCAATTTGTGTCTTCAGATCTTCCAAGTACTATTGACAGACGCTACAGCCTGAGTGCATTGCATTAGTCATGAAACATGGAGGAAACATTTATAGAGATTCTGGCTCAGTTGGGAGGTGGCATCCTCCCACCATTAGGTGCAACCAGCAGCAGGGACTCAGGTGAAAAGTCTGCTTTGGCCGGTACACTCATGCCCCAGGGCTGCTTCCCGGACACAGGGGCCTGGGGCACAAAAAAAAAAAAAAAAAAAAAAACCAGGAGGGTGTAGGGAACAGTCTGTTAATCGTGAGACTGGCCATTCTCCATGACTCTCAATCAACCTCAGGTGTGTGGGATGTTTGGGATTTGGAACCCTTAGCAGATCTGGGGTTGTGGGCCTCCCCCTTTTTCCTCATAAACACCAAACCTGTGGCTTGTGTGCCGTGATGTCAACCCTGGTTAAAAGCACGGGAAGGCTGTGCACCATGCAAGGGCAGGTTTCGTGAGAAGAACCCCAAGCAGCCCTCGCGCCCATCACTGCACAGCCCTGGCTCTCATTAGTGAAGCTTCTGCTTATAAATAAAACAGAAGTCCGTCCTTTCTCAAGAAAGGTAATGGTGCTCGCAGAGTGCTGGCTACTTCATTCTGTTTTACATAATTTGTGGAAGGGCATGTGATTAGGCTTTTTACAGGCTCGGGCATCGGCCTCTGACAGGCTGAGCAGACGTGCCAAAGTATAGCTGGTAAGCTCAAAGTCAGGCTTTAAAACAATTTCTGAGCTATTCCGAAGTAGCACTTCCCAAACTTAAGCACAACTCAGAGTCTTAAAGAAATCTACACGTAAATGCTGCTGTCTGGGCTCCGGCCCAAGTAAGTCTACCTTGTTAGATGTGGGGCCTGTTTACTGGTGTCTCTAAGATGTTCCCAATGATGACAGCAAACAGCAAGGTTGGGAGCCACACTTTCTCTCATATGCAGAAGGTCTATCTGACATGTAAACAGCAGGTGGACCATTCCAGAGAGAGGAGGAGGTTAGGGAGAGGGCAGAGTCAAACAAGAGCAAAGTACAATAATAAACGTGGATAAAAGTGCCAAAGAGAATCCCATTATTTTGTATTCTAGACATTAACAAAAGAGAACAAGTCTTTTATACACACACGAGATCTCAGCATTAACAAGCATTTTGAACATCTACCAACTGTCTCTCCCTATTCCTCCCCATCCCCCTCCTCCCTCCTCCCTCCTCCCTCCTCCCTCCTCCCTCTCTCCACTCCTCCCCTCCCTTCTTTTTCTGTTTCTCTTCTCCCTTCCTCCCTCTCTCCTTTCCTTCTCCCTTTCCTCTCATCCTCTCCTCTTCTCTTTCTCTTTCCCATCCCCATCCCGTCTCTTCTATCCTCCCTCGTCTCTCTCTCTTTCCCTCCCTCTCTCTACCTCTGTTCTCTCTCTCTTCTCTCTCCCTCTACTCCCTCCTCTTACTTCTTCCTCTTTCTCTCTCACCACCCCTTCTCCCCTTCACTGTTTCTTCCTCCCCTCTCTTCCTCTCCCTCTTCCTCCCCTCTCTTCCTCTTTCATCCTCTCTTCCCTCTTCCCTCCCAGCTTTTCCACGACACCAGCAGCTTTGACCTACTGACGTGTGCACCTAAGGTGACTCTCTACCTTCCTGTGGCCCAGAGACAACAGAACCCAAGAGCCCTGCAGGCTGACACCTCTGAAACCATGAAGCAGATGAACTCTTCCCCTATTGCAGTTGACTTGGACATCTTGTCATAAGAAAGGAAAGCGGAGTGGCACAGGCAGCCCCAGGATTCTGCGCACGTCCCCTTTGCCCCGGCTGACCTTGCCTGGAATGACTGTCCTCTTCGCCTCCACCTAGCCAGATCCTCTCAAGCACAGCTCAGCTCCTTCCTTTAAGGAAGCCATGCTGCTTTCCGTCCCCCGAACCTGGGAAGCACTGGGTAACCTCGGCTGCTCGGATAGCCCTCACTGGAACCTGAGTAGGCTATCTCTGTACCCACACTGACTGCCTCCACAGCGAGCCTGCAGACTCTTTGACGCCAAATCCCTCCACTTATATTTTTGGTACCCCACACAGTGTTGGGCAGCTTGGAACACAGATATAAAAATATGTCTTATCCAACAAATGTCAAATAAAATTCTAGGGGGAGAGGACCAGGCAGGCAGGTGGCAGAGGGTCTCTCCTGGGCTCTGGATTCTACACATCCGCTCGCAAACGGCAGTATGGTTGTTTGGGCGATCTGCATACAGATGACTGCTGGGCACAATGCAGGCGCTCCCTTTTCACCAGCGAGACCAATTAAAAGTTCCACATCTTCAAAGCAGACTGTTTAAGAAATGCCTGTGAGGACAATTAAAAGCACAAAACACCGGTCGATGAACCTGGAAGCTATCAAAGGCTGCTGGAAGAAGCCGAGTGGCCTCATGAGAGGTGACAGAGCCCAGGGATCAGAAGCCAAGAGTCACCAACCAGCCTGATCCCCGCAGAGGCTATGGCAGCCACAACACCACAAGGCGGAGGAGGGGCAGGGGTATGACTTCTCCTCCCTCCAAAAGCTTGATTGTAAAATAGAAATAGTAACAGCACTTGCCTTCACAGGGTAGTTGTTAAGATTGAACGTATTAATATGCGTAAAGTAATTAAAACACTGGCTTACGCTTAAGCACTCGGTGGTTGTTGGTTGCGATGATTATAATGATTATTAATATAGTGTTATGTGTCCTAGGAAATAACAGAGCCTTTTCTATCTTTTTCCCCTGCATCCTGGTGACTGAAGTACTGCAAAGGAACTCCATGACATTTCTTGAGTGATTGAAGTAAATGGTGAATGTGGCAACAAATTGAGACCTGGTCAGACTGCAGACCGCCGCCTGAGTGCCCTGTGCTGCACTCGCCGCACCACGGAGTCTTCGGAGCCCCTCTGTATATTCCCACCATGTATGAGCAATATCAGGGTCCCCCCTGGCCCCCCCACTCGGTTTCTCCTGGCCACGGTCCTTTCTTTATAGCCGATGCTTCTCTGCATCTCTCCCAGCTGCCTTTGAATGTGATGCTTTGCACCATTGCTAGCATCCTACCTCTTGCTTTCCTGCACTGTTTCTTTCTTCTGAACTTGGCGTGTGATGAGCCCAAGCTCCTGAACTACCCTGCGTGGCTCATAGAACCCAGCACCCTCATTCTGACACTCTCCAGTCTCCCAAGGCCCGGGATCTAAATGCCCCAATTGCAAGCTTTTCACTGCTTCTAAGCTAGGACTCTACAGTCTTGCAGAACCAACACTCCGTGTCATATGAATTGTGACTCTGGAGCATTTCCTAGTCTTTTTTCCCCTCAGTTTTCTGACCTGAAAAGTGGGTTCGCTCTCTCTACTCACTGACATAAAATGCCAACGCATGGAATGTGCTTGGTGGGTGAAAAGGACAGGCTCAATGAGACTTCCTGCTTAGCTTACTATTTTACAGTGTTTGGAAGTCACCAGAGCCCCATAAAAACACTAGATGAGCCATTTGGCCAGGCAGGACCCAGTGATTAAAGTCCCCAGCATCAAATCTATTTCTCCAAAAGAGAGCAGAACTTTGTAATAAAGCTGAGTTGTGGGGAGGCTGAAGAAAGCTGTCGGCCGCAGCCTTAGCAAACAAGACAAAAGGCTCAACCTTAACTGGGCACAGTGTTATCAGGAGGGTGGAAGCCAGGGTGGATCATCAGTGTGAAACAGCGTGTCTTCACTGAGCAGCCAGCGAAGAAAACAGCAAATGGCGTTCTGGAAAAGGACAGGAAATTCAGTGGTCCCCGTGCACTGCACCACAATGGTCTGAGAATATGGTTACATCAGTTTTGGGGTCCTTGACATAGAGAGAACAATCCCTAGAGTTTTTAGGACAGTAATGCAAGGGATACATTAGTGCGCGTGCGTGTGCGTGTGCGTGTGCGTGTGTTCCTGTGTATACACACACGCGTGTTCTTGTGTGCACATGAGTAGATGTGTGAGAATATGTGCATTTGTGTGCATGCATGTGGAAGGCAGAGGTCAACCTCAAGTGTCATTTCTCCAGATGTTATCAACATTGATTTTGGTAATAGGGTTTCTCCCTTGCCTGGAACCTATCAATTAAGCTAGGCTGGCTGGCCAGCAAACCCCTGTACCCACCTGTCTGCATATTCCCAGCACAAGGAATGTGTGCTGACTCCTGACTCCTATTTTTTACATGGGTTCTTGGGATCATGTGGAGCGACACATGCTCCCACGGCAAGCATTTGCTGACTGAGCCAGCCCCCATCACCAACCGTTTAAACAATCTCAGGCCGTGATGATGAAGATAGCCAACTTCAGAGGGCATGAGCTACAACATAAGGGTGGTATTGCTAGGTTAGAAGCAATCCAGATCTGGCCACGTACCACACAATGTCTCCGCAACAGGTTGCACATGTGTTGGTGGACCTATAAGACCATCCAGGAGCTGAGGGACTCCTGTCATCTGGTGACATGGTAGCCACCATAATGTCACTAATGTAATCTCCAAGCCCATGATTGTAGTGGTGCCATGTAAACAAATACACTGCACTGACAATCATAGGAAAGTGGAGCGCAGGGGCTAGGAAAATGGCTCAGTCAGTAAAGTGCTTGCCTCGCAAGCAGGAGAATCTGAGTTTGATCCCTAAAACCCATGTAAAAAAAACCAGGAATGGCGGCATACACTTATAATCCCAGTGCTGGGGTGGCAGAGGCAGGTGGATCTCAGAGGCTTCCTGGCCAGCCAGGCTAACTGAACTATGAACCCTATGTTCCAGTGGAAGATTCTGTCTCAAAAAATAAGGTAGATAGATCCTAAGGAATTACACCTAAGTCTGACCTCTGGCCTCTGCATACATACACACACACACACACACACACACACACACACACACACACACACACACACGGAAAAGTGGATGCAATGGGTCTGGAAAGATAGCTCAGTAGTTAAAACCAGTGACTGCCCTTGCAGAGAACCCTTCCTAACCATCTGTAACTCCAGTCCCCGGGGAAATGATACCCTCTTCTGGCCTCTGAGGAAACTGCATACATGTACTACACAGATGCATAGAGATAGAGAGATAGAGATAGAGATGTGTGCATATGTGTGTGTATACATATAAATGCATATATATATACATATATATATGCAGACAAAATACCCACACACACATAAAATGAACAAAAATGGGGTAAAGAACACGTAACTACATGTAATGTCCAGTACAAGATAATGATACAACATCTCTTGCCGTCCATGAGGCTACTGTGTTTTATTTTTATCATTCACTGCACTCTTGCTCAAGTGGAAAGTGCTGAACTAAACCAGAAGCAACTTGCATGTGTCTCAAATTCAATGCCTCTAACAATATACATTGTTTCCTCTGGTGTTCTCTTGAACTTCATGCTGAGTCCTGCTTCTTGGCACTAGAAGTAAAGAGGCTAGACCACGTAGTCTACGTGTGCAGTGGGCTGTCCTACCTACGGTGATAGAAGTACGTTGACATGGTGACAGAATGTTTGCAGAGCATAGACCCATCATAAAGAGACACATAGCAGTACCTGGACACGCCCACTTAGCAGAATACCTGTTTCCCACATGCCCACTTATTTCTAGTAGGAAAGTCACATTTTGTATCAAGGTTATAGTTGAAATTGGTCAAAGAGGCCAGGAGTCAATCGTTAACCCATTCCTTCATTCAGAAACAAAGCATCAAGAGGCAGGTGCGGAGGCACACACCTGTGATCCCAGTACTTGGGAGGTGGGGACAGGAGGGCATCTTCAACTAGGTAGTGAGTTCAAGGGCAGCCTGGGCTACACGTGACCTTGTTTCAGAAAACAACAAACAAAATCCCAACTTCAACTCTGTGACATACTCTGTCACCAAAAAAAATTAAAATTCCCATTACGCTTTAAATAATACAAAACACTGGCTGAGGAGATGGCTCCAGAGAAAATATTTGTTGTAAAAACCCAGGAACTTAAACTCAATCCCCAGCACGCATGTAAAACACCTGACAGGATGTGACACCAGTAAGCCTCAGTCCTGGACCTTGATATCCAGGCAGTATTCCCAAAATAGTGAACTCCTTGGATTCAGTGTGAGAACCTGTATCAAAAAACTAAGGTGGACAAATTTTATATATTAGCCCTTTGTTAGATATAGGCTTGGTAAAGATCTTTGCCCAGTCTGTAGGCTGTCATTTTGTTCTATTTACGATGTCCTTTGCCTTACAGAAGCTTTTCCATTTCATAAGGTCCCATTTATTAATCGTTGACCTTAGAGGCTGAGCTGTTGGTGTTCTGTTCAGGAAGTTGTCTCCTGTACCAGTGAGTTCAAGGCTGATCCCCACTTTCTCTTCTAATGGATTTAGTGTATCTGACTTCATGTTGAGGTCTTTGATCCACATGGACTTGAGTTTTGTGCAGGGTGATAAATATGGATCTATTTTTACTCTTCTATATGCAGACATCCAGTTAGATCAGCACCGTTTGTTGAAAATGCTTTCTTTTTTCCATTGTATGGTTTTGGCTTCTTTGTCAAAAATCAAGTGTCCATAGGTGCGTGAACTTATTTCTGGGTCTTCTATTTGATTCTATTGATCAACCTGTCTGGTTTTTTTTTTTACTTTTACATGTGTATTATTATACATATATACAATAAACTACATACAGCAAGAAGGACCATGAAACAGTTAGGAATTATATAAATGTTATATTCATAGTGTTTTGCCTATTTTTATTTGGCAACCTTAGAGAAAATATCTTTCCTATCTTAGTGAGTCTACAACTCTAAATGTAAGTCAGTATCTATCTTATCTTATTTCTGTTAACCTAAAAAGTTCTATCTAGACCTAAAAACATCTTAATCCCTAAACAACCAAGCTTAATTGTAGTACTAAACTATCTGGTCTTTAATCCCATCAAAGACTTGAAAGGAATAAAATTAATTATCTGAGTAAACAGGAAGTGCATGTTGGCAGCTTCCAAAGTGAGAAAATGACAGAGACAGTTCGCTGCCTAGACAGTCACTCAAAACTCTCTATAACATTGGAGCATCATTTTCATCATTTTGGCCCATTATATCTGTCAGACATATTTGTGAGGCAGGAACTATTGAGGACTTGCTAACCCTGTCTTGGCAGAGTTGGGCCGTCAACTCTGCCTATGTCCAAGGTTGCCACTTTTAGGCAGAATTCTGTCTGTAGCAGAAATGAGGACATTTTCCCCAGTGGCTGGTTTGCCACATTTGACGCCATCTCCATAAGGAGGTTTTTTGATGGTCTTTATTTTCTTTGAGGTAGGCTGGGTGTTCCCAGACGTTAATCTATCTTATTATCAAAGGATCCTTAAAATCTTTTTTTTTTTATCTTTAAATAGCATATACTGTAGGTCTCTGATGTTTTTGGAGACCTTACTTAACTATTTTACCTTATCTATAGAATCCTATCTATCTGTTAAACCTACATGTATATTCTTGTGATTAAAAATAGACTAGTAATTGACATGGCCATGATTTGATCAACTAACAATGTGCATTACTTAACTATCCTAAACAGCTTGCAACAGCACCTTCAAAGTATTGGAAGTAAACCGTGTATTATAATTGAGTTGTATGGATACACTACCTCTGATTAGAGTAGCAATATATTTAACGTGTGTGAAGAATAATCTTGAATTTGAATTTTATACCAATGTATCAAAATTGAGCTTAGTTTGCATTAATATGCAAAATTCTATACCAATAAATTAAAAATAACCTTGTTTGTGAGTAGTAGTTAAGGCCTTAAGTTGAGAAGTAGATTCAATAATCTACTTTTTGTCCTGTCATAGCTATATATTTCTCTATCACTCCTTCTTTCTTTTTGACTTCTATCTCCATACCTAAGAAAGATAAAAGAAAAGAGAATCCAACCTCTTTTTCTCTGAATAAGATCAATAATAACTTATAACCAATTCCCAATGAAAATAAACATTCATATTCCAAGAAAACAACCAAAACCACTGCCAAGGCCCCCTTAAGGGAAACGGGGCATGGTTCTCTTTTTAAGGTTCCTTCTGGCTGACTTCAGATGAATAACACCTTTTTAGGGGCCCAAATACAATTGGGGAAAATGGTTAAGCAAGCTAGGAATAGTATTTCTGATCCCATTCCTAAATGTTGAGAAAGTCCAGGCTTAATAGAAGTCCTGTGTGTGAAAATCTGAAATACTGGGCCAATTGGAATCAGAAGCTTTCTTCGAAGCTGTCCTGTTCTGATGAGGAACAGCAACTGAAGCACTTGGGGCTGGAACTTGAAGGATGCAGGATGTCAGTGTCCAGCATGCTGAGAGGAATGATCCTGTCAGGTCTGATCCAGCATCAGTGTCTGGTTTTTTTGTTTTGTTTTGTTTTGTTTTTTTGTTTTTTTGTTTTACCTGAAAACATATAATTACTCAAAAGCATTATACAGTCCTACCATTATGAAAGTATGAGGTGTGCAGGATGCACAAAACAGTTAAGGCTGGTTCTCTGCTCTTTGTATGAGCAGAAGAAAGACATCTGTAAATCTTCATTCATAACATTCAAAGAATGGCATCTAAAAATAAGTCACGGGGATTCTGTAGCTAACAAGAAACATTGTCTATGCATAGACATTCAAGTCTCAGCCAGCCTCAGATATATTCCCACGTAGTGGGATTAGCAATATAAGTTACCTGCTTGTTCTGCAGTTTGAATTCATTCACGTAAGGATAGACTGACTTGAGTTAGAAGTCTCTCTTTCATCTAGGTCTGTTTCATTTTGACCTTCTTCTTTTAAATGTATATTTTATTTATTATAATCTATTTACACTATATCCCAACTGCCATCTCCTCCCTCTTATCCTCCCATTCCCACCCTCCCTCCATCCTTTGCCCATTCCCCTCCCCCAGACCTCTGACAGGAGGGCCCTCCCACCCCAACTGTCTGCCCACAGTCTATTGGGTCTCATCAGGATAGCCTGCATCCTCCTCCTCTGTGTGCCTGCTAGGCTGTCTTGTCTAGGGGCAGGGACTAAGTTGTTGGGGCCAGAGTGCATTTCAGAGATTCAGCAGCAGTCCCTCGCCCCCACGGAGAATCAGCAGCCCCCATGGAGAATCAGCAGCCCCCACGGAGAATCAGCAGTCTTTTGGTTACATCTGGGCGGGGTCTTGGTTCTCTGCCCTGGTTGGTGCACCTGTGCATCTGTGCATGACCCCCCCCCCGCATTGTCCAGATCCATAGGCCCCAATGGTCGCCCTGTGGGGCTCCTGCTCCCTCCCAGACCCTGCATCCTCCAACTTCTGCATACAATTTTCAGTTGTTCTCCCATAGTCCTGCTGCAAGTCCCAACATTTGTCCTGGTCCCCGACTGGGTGGAGTCTCTCAGAGAACATCTGTGTTGGGCTAGTATTCAATTACACGTGAGTCTATGCCATGCATGTCATTCTGGGTCTGGGTTACCTCACTCGGTATGATCATTTCTAGTGCCATCCATTTGCCTGTAAATTTCAAGATTTCCTTGATATTTTTTGATAGCTGAATATTATCCCATTGTGTAAGTGTACCACAGTGTCTTTATCCATTCTTTGGTTGAGGGACATGTAGGTTGTTTCCAGATTCTGGCTATTATGAATAAGGCTGCTATGAGCACAGCTGAGCAAATGTCCTTGTTGTGTGGTGGAGCATCTTTCAGGAATATGCCCAGGAGTGGAATAGTAGAGTGTTTATGTAGTACTAGTCTCAATTTTCTGAGAAGGCTCCAGATTGATTTCCAAAGTGGTTATACAAGTTTGCACTCCCACGAGCAATGGAGGGGTGTTCCCCTTTCTCCACATCCTCGCCAGCATGTGATGTCCCTTGAGTTTTTTATCTTAGCCATTCTGATAGGTGTAAGATGGAATCTCAGATACTGAGACTCACAGTCAAACATTAGGCAGAACACTGGGAGTCTGTGGAAAAGTGCAGTGAAGGATAGAAGGACCTGGAAAGGATGGGAGTTCTAGAGAAGACCAAAAGAGCCAACTAACCAGGGTTCGGGGAGGGGAGCTTGTGAAGGCTAAAGCATTAACCAAGGACCATGCATGGACTGGACCTAGGCCCCTACACATATGTACCTGATGGGCAGCTTAATCTTCATGTGGGTCTCCCAGGAGGAGACCAGGGGCTTTCTCTGACATGGACTATGTTGCCTGCTTTTTGATCACTTCCCTCTGGCAGGGCTGCCCTGCTTGGCCTCAGTAGAAGAGAATTGTTCAGTCCTGATACAACTTGATGTGCCTGGGTGATTTGTAAGGAGGAGGCTCCTCTTTTTGAAGGAGTAGAGGAGAGAAGATAGGGGGAAGAAGGAGGGTGGGGGGTAGGGCTGGGAGTAGAGGAGGAAGGGGACTATGATCAGGATGTGAAGTGAATACATACATATGTACATACATACATACATACGTACATACATACATACGTACATACTTACATACATGCATACATACATACATACGTACATACTTACATACATACATACATACATACATACATACGTACTTACATACATGCATACATACATACATACATACGTACATACATGCATACATACATACGTACATACATACATACATACGTACATACTTACATACATGCATACATACATACATACATACATACGTACATACTTACATGCATGCATGCATACATACATACATACATACATACAGTGGAAAGCAACAGAGGAAGATACCTCTTGATTCTACATATATGTGAATGGTTTTGTGCACACAGAAGGGGACATGCAACAACAACAACACACACACATGATACATGATACATAGGAGAGAGGGGGGATAGATCAGATAAGCAGGCAGAACTAAGCAATGGAGGCAGCAGGTGTGCTGCAGGCCTGCAAGCCCAGCATCATCAGGCAGGGCAGGAAGATAGAAACTTTAAGCCCTGGGCTATCTATCAGGATCCTTTCTCAAAACAACAAACAAAGAAAGCACAGGAAACCATAAAACAACCATAATTTTGTTCCAATCCATCCAAGGAAAGCCTTCCTTTTTCTTCCCCTGTCTCTGCATGGAATCACACCCTGTGGTTCTCCCTGGGAAGGAGGATTATTTTCTTAGTTCAGAGGAAAGACGGCATTTCCTGGTGCACAGTCCACAGGCTGGGAAGAGAAGTTTGCAGGCTTCCAATGCTGACCCTGTGCAGAGGACTTCAAAGGAGAAGTCACCATAAGAGTGTCAGCAATGGTGGCTTAATTATTAAGCATTTACTGTGAGTGAAGAGTGATCTCAGTGAGGGATATATCTAAACCAAGAAACCCTTTCATTTTCTCCTGGAGGGAGCAGTAAATCAGACTGTGCCTTGCAAGATAACTTCATGGTTGTACCAAGGGGCTTTAAAAACATCTTTCCCTTGGCAGTGTTCTTTCTGGGTCCATTCTGTGAGACAATCACAAAGGATTCCTTTCCCGCGGCATGCAGCATTGGTTTTAACATCACAAGACACAGAAATAAACCAGGTGTGAGAAAGTAGGGGTTCCCTTAAATATTCTCTGCCTCCTTTGTATAATGGGTAATGAGGTAACTCTGCTGACTCAGGGCCAATTCCAAACGTCACCATTCATAAATGCAAGGTAGCTTTAAATTCTCTATCACAGACAAGTATTAACTTTACAAAAAGAACTGAATATGAATATATATCACACAAACCAGAGCATGGTGGCACAGACCTTTAGTCCTACAGCTTTAAAAGTGGAAGCAGAAAGATGACAAGTTTGAGGCTGGTTTCTGTTAAATGTGAGGCCTGTGCTGTGGTGGGGTGTGGGGGAGGGGAAAGAAGAGGAGGGTGAGGAGGGAAATGGGGAGGTGGGAAAGAAAGCAGCAAAAGGAGAAAGGAGAGGGGAGGGGAGGGGGGAATGAAGGGGAAGGAAGAGGGGAGGGGAGGGGAGTGAAGGGGAAGGGAGAGGGGAGGGGGGAGTGAAGGGGAAGGAAGAGGGGAGGGGAGGGGAGTGAAGGGGAAGGGAGAGGGGAGGGGAGGGGAGTGAAGGGGAAGGAAGAGGGGAGGGGAGGGGAGTGAAGGGGAAGGGAGAGGGGAGGGGAGGGGAGTGAAGGGGAAGGGAGAGGGGAGGGGAGGGGAGTGAAGGGGAAGGAAGAGGGGAGGGGAGGGGAGTGAAGGTGAAGGAAGAGGGGAGGGGAGGGGAGTGAAGGGGAAGGAAGAGGGGAGGGGAGAGGAGTGAAGGGGAAGGGAGAGGGGAGGGGAGGGGAGTGAAGGGGAAGGGAGAGGGGAGGGGAGGGGAGTGAAGGGGAAGGGAGAGGGGAGGGGAGGGGAGTGAAGGGAAGGGAGAGGGGAGGGGAGGGGAGTGAAGGGGAAGGAAGAGGGGAGGGGAGAAGAGTGAAGGGGAAGGAAGAGGGGAGGGGAGGGGAGTGAAGGGGAAGGGAGAGGGGAGGGGAGGGGAGTGAAGGGAAGGGAGAGGGGAGGGGAGGGGAGTGAAGGGGAAGGGAGAGGGGAGGGGAGGGGAGTGAAGGGGAAGGGAGAGGGGAGGGGAGGGGAGTGAAGGGGAAGGGAGAGGGGAGGGGAGGGGAGTGAAGGGGAAGGGAGAGGGGAGGGGAGTGAAGGGGAAGGGAGAGGGGAGGGGGAGGGGAGTGAAGGGGAAGGGAGAGGGGAGGGGAGGGGAGTGAAGGGAAGGAAGAGGGGAGGGGAGGGGAGTGAAGGGGAAGGAAGAGGGGAGGGGAGAAGAGTGAAGGGGAAGGAAGAGGGGAGGGGAGGGGAGTGAAGGGGAAGGGAGAGGGGAGGGGAGGGGAGTGAAGGGGAAGGGAGAGGGGAGGGGAGGGGAGTGAAGGGGAAGGGAGAGGGGAGGGGAGTGAAGGGGAAGGGAGAGGGGAGGGGAGGGGAGTGAAGGGGAAGGGAGAGGGGAGGGGAGGGGAGTGAAGGGGAAGGGAGAGGGGAGGGGAGGGGAGTGAAGGGGAAGGGAGAGGGGAGGGGAGGGGAGTGAAGGGGAAGGGAGAGGGGAGGGGAGTGAAGGGGAAGGGAGAGGGGAGGGGAGTGAAGGGGAAGGGAGAGGGGAGGGGAGGGGAGTGAAGGGGAAGGGAGAGGGGAGGGGAGGGGAGTGAAGGGGAAGGGAGAGGGGGAGGGGAGGGGAAATGAGATGAGGGGAGATAATGGGAGATGGGATGGGATGAGGTTAGGGGAGAAGAGATTAGGGGAGAGGAGGAGAGGAAGAGGAAGATCAAGCAAGCACGGGTCCAGGCAAGGAATTTTCTTAGAACCTTTCACCACATCTAGTAACAGATGCATGATCAAGAAGCAGCAAAGAAGGGCAGAAAATGTCAAGGATATGACCACTAAGGCATGTATCCTAGAGTAATTTGCCAAATGTAAAAGGCAAATGGCTCTGTATTAGACTAACCATGCTGCTGCACTATAAGGTCTTCTGAATTAGTTATTAATCTGCCACTGCAATAAAACATCTGACAATAGCAAAATTTTAAAAAAAGGTTTCTTTTGGCTCACAATTTGAAGGTGCAGTCCTTCATTGTAGTAAGGTCATTGCAGCAGGAGGATGTGTCTGGTCAAATAGATTCTGTAATCAGGAAGCAGATACGGGAAAGATAGGCACTTCAGATGAATAGATAGATGATAGATAGATACATAGATAGATAGATGATAGATAGATAGATAGATAGATAGATAGATAATGAAAAAAAGAGAAGCCTAGACTCAGAGTGGATAACAGCAATAAAAAGACATGGTTATAATTGACTACAAGCATCCAGACCAAATGAAAGAAATCCCAGAGTTCAAGTTTGTATCCATGGAGATGACATCAAAGACCAGTACTGTGACACTTGAGGAAAACCAGAAAGCTAGGGAGAAGTCACCAGGCTCAGAAAGGAACCACACGTTGGTATTTGAGAGTCAGAGACAACAGACATTGATTTCTGAAGGAGTTTTTAGCCGACACTTTTACATTGTAAAGTGAAAAATAATGCATACTCGTCGTGAGCAAAGCAATGTTGTGAAATGGCCGAGCCACACTGACAAGCAAGCTTTACTTCACGTGTTTATCACCATCTGCAGAGAGACTTGTAAAACCTTCTCTCAGGGCTGGGCGTGTGGCTCAGAGGTAGGGCTGTTGCTTAGCACATGTAAGAGTTTCACGCCAGCAGCACAAGGGAGGAGAATCTATGATCTTAGCAATCCTCAAAGGCACAATACATCTTTGTTAACCATAACCATCACAGTGATCTCTTAGACTTGTCATCTAAGGAAATCATGGAACAAATTAAAGTGGATGCATAAAGTCTCAAAAATGATCAACCAATAAAATTACCAGAAACTCACTAAAAAATATACACAATGTACTAGGAAGGTGAGCAGACTATAACTTCAAAGTAGAGACCATTTCAAAGCAGGACAGCTGGAAATTAGAAGACGTCTCAGGATAAGTCTTGGGACAGGTGGGAAACACAGGTGTGAATTAGCAGCAAACTCATTATCCACATCACGTGAGCGGTGTGCAGCAGTCACTACAAAAAGTGTCTACGGATCTGTGGCCTGTGTCAGAAGCCAGGCTAACTGGCAACATGAGTGGGTGTTTATTAGCCTCCTTTGGATGGATAATACTTGTATTAGTTACTTCTCCCGTTACTGCAACCAAATACCTGAAACAAACGAAGGGAGTTTATTGCACTCAGAGGAATGCTACCTACCACTGGGGGGAAAGATGCAGCAACAGGCGTGATCTGTGGTGCCAGCCAAGGAACAGAGAAAGGGGAATGCCGGTACTTAGACTGTGTCCTTTTTTATTCAGTCTGGGGTTCTCACCCAGGAGAAAGACACCCCTCATTCAGGGTGGTTGTTCACTCATCAATTAAACTTCCAATGGAAATTCCTTCGTAAGTATTCCAAGAGGTATCTTCTTTCTTACCTCCTTCCTCACCGCTTTTGAGATGTCACCTGTTTGGTGTGTGTGTGTGTGTGTGTGTGTGTGTGTGTGTGTGTGTGTGTGTGTGTGTGTGTGTGTGTGTGTGTGTGACTTTAATTACTATAAAGTGATGACCAAGACAATGGCCCTTATAGGCGCCTATGCTTCCATACTTGGTCCCCAATTAGTGAATTAGTTTGGGAAGGATTAGGAAGTGAGGTTTTGTGGTAGGAAGATGGGTTAATGGAGGTGGGGTTTGAGGTTTTAAGAGCCTACACCAGGCCCAGTCTCTTCTCTCTCTCTCTCTCTCTCTCTCTCTCTCTCTCTCTCTCTCTCTCTCTCTCTCTCTCTCTCTCTCTCTCTCCTGACTACTTGCACAACACAATGTAAGCTCTCTAGCACCATGGTCTCTAGCACCATGCCTGCCTGCCTGCCTGCTACCATACTCTGCACCACAATGGTCATGGATTCACCCTCTTTTCTCTTATAACCTGTCTTGATCGTGGTGTTTCCTCACAGGAATAGAACAGTAACAAAGGCAATTGTTTTTCAATTGTTTTATTATTTATAGTGGGCACTTATCAATTCACTCCCTGTGAGGACCCTTTGAGCCTGGTATAAGATCATCCTATATCTCAGAGGGGAACACTGAGGCACACAGAGCTTGCATGAAGTCTCTCACTGGGTGGTGGTAGAGGTATGTGTCAGAGCTGTCTGCTTCCTAACTACCCCACACCTCACTGTTCCATTCTTTGTGTTTTCTTCCAACTCCTCCTCAGCAATTCCTCCAGTCCCCATATAACTCAACTCTGCCTTCATCTCTCTGTGCCTGAGTCTCCACACCACACGTGAGGGAGGAAAACCCCACTAGAATTTTATCAAAAACTACAATTACCGAAGATACTGTCTTGTATAATAAAGAATCTCTCCTCTTCAGGCACCCAGAGAGATAAAGTCAAGTGGTTAACAGTCTTGAAGTTCCGTGTTCCACTTGGAAGGTTAGCACGCTGGGTCACACTCCTCCTGAGCCGCAGAACTGAGGGAACCAGAGTAATGAGCGAGGAGTTGCTTTCCATGGGATTTGCACTAATCACCCGTGTGCTTCTGCTCAGTCCTGCATGACTCGGATTTTCCAACTTCAGCAAGGCAGAAAAATGTAGCAGGGATCCCACTCAAAGGCAGTCTTAGCCATTTAATGGCAAGGAGTGGCTGGTCAACATCCTGGTATCAGTTTTTGTTTTTTGTTTTTTGTTTTTAGGTCACCCGAAGTTACAATTCTACTGATGATCTGAGCCAGACACCTCTCTGCCTGGGCCCTGCACTCAGCCACGCACACATTGACAGCTACAAGGTACAAACGCAGTGTCCTCCACCCCTGCATATTGTCACAGCCTGGCCTTCCTGGTACTACCCATCTCATGAAGCGGCTTCATTGCAACCCTGCTGATGTTAGGCTCTGCTGACATCATTTTTTTCCATCAGATCCCTTTGCCCTCGTGCTGTTTCTCCCCAGGTTCCTGTGCTCTACTTAGACCCATTTATCCTTACCGCAATGTCCTACTGCACCTCACCTCTGTGCCAGACAGAAGGCAGCCTGGGAGAGGGAAATAATTGATGAGCCAAGTCTCCTGAGGACCAACCACATCTTGCTCAGGAAATTTGGATAGAAGATTTACTTCAAATTCAGAATGATGGCATGTCGGTCTGGGGATGTGGCTCGTTTGGTAAAATGCTTGCCATGCAAGCTTGCGGACCTTAACTTGATCACTAGAACTCCTATTTTAACTCTCTAGCCAGTCACAGGGGCTAGAGAGATGGCTCAGAAGTTAAGAGCACTGTCTGTTCTTCTGGAGGTCCTGAGTTCAATTCCCAGCAACCACATGGTGGCTCACAACCATCTGTAATGTGATCTGGTGCCCTTTTCTGGTGTGCATAAACATAGTGTACTCATATACATAAAATAAATAAAATCTTTTTTTTTTAAAGCCAGTCACAGCAGTGTATATCCTTATGCCAGTGATGAGATAGAAGGATCCCTGGTGCCTGCCAGCTGGTCTAGCCAAATCAGTGATAGACTCTGTCTCAATAAATAAGGAGGAAGCTGATTGATGAAAATACCCAACATCAACCAATGGTCTCTACATACATGAGCATATATGTACACCTGCATGCACCATATGTATGAACACACACAACAGTATGCTTTCTTGCAGGTTAGTGAACAAGTGGTTTGTTCTACATTTCTGGAAAGGGCTGGAAACAGCAAGAATACATTTGCACAAGGGAGGGTTTTAAGGGATGCACAGGAAAGTTTTATTAGGGAAAAAAAGGTAATTTCTGGTAATGATAGACAGAGGTAGAATATTTTTAAGGACCCTATTGGGTTGAAGGTAAAAAGAGGGAAGAGAAAGTCACACCTCAGTTTAGAGAAGCTACCATATTAAATGTGGAGTAAAGTAGTGGGGGTAAGGTTTATAACTCGTAGCTGCCCGAGCCTTGAGTTTATTTTACAATTTATTTTTCAGATTTAAAAACAGTATCATCCTAACAATAAAGTTGTGAGATTCATGTGAAGGCAATGCATCCAGGTTCCCCAAAATAGTCGATATTTTATCACCCTTACTTTTCTGTATTTAGTCTGTATACAGGTGAATGTGTCTGCTTCTGAATGACACACCTGGGTGTTGTGTTTGAGTGTGAGATGCCTCCAGAGGCTTATATGTGTGAACACCTGGCTTCCAGCTGACAGGGCTCTTCAGAAGGTCTGAACCTTTAAGAGACAGAATCTGGCTGGAGGAGCAAGTACAACAGTAGGGGGAGGAGTGGAGGTTTTAGAGCCAAACCCCACTTCCTGTCTCTCTACTTCCTGGATGCAGATAAAATGTGATCAGCCAGCCTCCTGCCTCTGCCATCAGGATACCTTTCTGATGCCTTGACCCCTCTGCAATGGTGAGCGCTATCCTGCTGGACCCATACACTGTAAATCCTTTTCCTGTAAGCTACTGTTAGTTGGAGCAGGACAAAAACAGCAATGAAACTAAGATGCTTTAGGTAATGATATTCCTTTCCCCTAAACACCCATGAGCATTTTCTAAGACAGCGGCCATTCCCTTAGCTCACCTCTGAATAGAGTCAGGAACGTTATGACACCGCCACACCACCACCTAGAACCTCAAG